>NC_057798.1:150993332-151004571 GCF_018294505.1 Triticum aestivum
AACCGGTAGAATCTCCGGTGGACGGCATCAGCGATCTCCCGGACGTCATCCTTGAGGAGATCATCTAGCTTCTCCCCACCAAGGATTGCTACCACACACAAGTCCTCTCAACTCGGTGGCGCCCTCTATGGCGCACCGCGCCCCTCAATCTCGACTGTCGTTAGATATCTGTCCTTCCTGAATTTGATCTCATCAGAGCCATCGTCTCTTCTCACCAGCAGGGCCCCGTTCAATGACTCTGCACCCCGACAAGCTACCTGCTGTCCATACCCGGCAAGCTGGACGCTTGGCTGACATCCCCTGAATTCGGAAAACTCCAGCAGTTTGAGTTCTACCATTACCACGAAAGTTTCATACCACGAACATACCAAGAATTCGTGCCCACACCACCGTTGTCCATCTCGTGATTTTCCTCCTCTCTCCACACCGCCACCTTCACCCGGTGCCATCTACCAAACGATCTGGTACAAATGCTTCGACTCCCACTACTAAAAAAAACTTTCGCTTGTGGTGGTTTATCTGTCGGAGGCCTCACTGCACAGCATCATCCACTCCAGTTGCCCTGCCCTGGAGCGCTTGCTGATTGTTTTGGGAATAGAAATCGGTATTAGTTGTCTCGAAATAAAGTCGCCTCACCTTAAAAGCATTGTAATTTGTTTTGAAGGACAACAACTCATCATCGAAGATGCCCCTTCACTTGAAAGGTTGCTCCTTGATAATTGTTATACACCTTCAGAAATAACTGTCGTCTCTGCGCCCAAACTGGAGACCTTGGGTGTAATCCGTGACCCGTTTAATATTCACAAGGAGTTGGTGTTTGGCTCCTCACCTTTTCAGGTACCGTATATTATCATCTACACATTTGTAATCATATGCTGCATTTTTCATTTGTGCGCATAATTTTATATCATCTTGGAGTACACTTTGGGTACTAATATTATGTTATATGCTCAATGAAGGGTTCGTCCATTGATAGCCTATCAATGATGCTGAATTCTGTCAAGATCATATATATCAGAATGTATAGTTTTGATCTGGACATAATTATTGGCTTGCTGCAATGCTTTCGATCTCTGGAGAATTTATACATAGAGGTGATGATTTCATGCACACTGAAAGCCCGTATATATTGTACTAGAATTAACTGTTCAGCTGTCGTTCTTTCGACATACTCTTTTTTCAGACCTTAACTGTTTTCAATCTTACTTAGGCAGAACCACATGGAGAAAAACATATAACCAATCGTTGGCATAATAAGCACAAGGATTTTCTCAGTTCTCATGACATTCGGTTGAGGACAATAACGATGGGACGATATGCATCCAACCAGGCAAACAGAAGGTTTGTCACATTCTTCCTGTTGAATGCGAGGTTACTATTGTCCATGAGGCTTAAATTTTACAGCAAGAGATTTCTCACAGACGAACATGTTGAACAGCAAAAAAAAAGAAGTTTCAGGTGGACATATGGGCTTATAAACATGCTCGGCTTCTATTTACAACAAGTTGTAGACATCCTAAAATAATTTTTTTTGCATAGGATGTTGATTTTATGGATCAGACCGATCCATTTGCTTGTGACTGCAAAAAAGAGTGGTTGGGTTAGATGTTACTGTCATGTTCAATCTGGGTTTTTTCTAAAAATTTGATGAACAATTAATCCTTGGGCTTTTTGTACCATTTGTATGCTTGACTTGCATGATGTTGCCCTCGTACTCCCCTCCACCTGCCACTACACTGCCGCATCTTCCATGGCTGCTGTTCGTTCCCGTCCGAGGCCTTGTCGTCGTTCTCCGCCTTGGTTAGCTCGCTATGCTCGCTGCCGTCTGGTGTTGTCAACATGGTCAACAACCAAGAGGAATCAGGAGATGACTGTACATGGAGAGGCTGACAGTAGGGACCCACCAGGGTCATTGCATTTCGCAAGCAGGTGCCTCATTATTACAAGCCAAAACAATACTTCCTCCTAATTGTTTGACAACTAGGTTCCACGCCATTGTCAATGTAGTCAATAAACGAGAAAATTACACAACGAGCGGATAACACCAGGGACCCAGTAGCTCGCCCAGTTGTTTTTCAGTTTCAGAGACGGAGCTCAACTGCGCACTGTGCGGGGGCTGTGGCCCGTCTAGCCCACGCTTACGCTTTTATTAAGCACATGACGAGCCCAGTTGATATTTTTTTCTTTCTGAAATTGGCTAGCCCAGTTCTTTTTTTTGGAGAATACCAAAACCGAGGCCTACTTGCTTTTCTCAGCCCTGTTGGGCTGCAAATCTTTCAAGACGAGGAGGGATAAGAAATGGGCTTCCCCAGAAAACGAGCTATAAGTTGTAAGAAATGGGCTGTAAAATTTTAAACCAAAGCCAACCGACAATTGCATTAAAATATCATTTTTTTCAGGATTTCTCTACTCTTATAAAAACCAAAGCCAACTGCCAATTACATTAAAATATCATCTTTTCACCCACAAGATAAACTACTCATACAAATGCATCTTCATGTTCCGTGCAACGAACGGGCATCTTGCTAGTTAAGATTCTAAATTTCATTCATTTTTTTGCGGAGAATTGTTTTTTGAATTTTATTTTGATATAATTTTTTGAAAACTATTTTTAACGTGACTCGAAATTTCGTGATTAAAAGAGTTCGGACCCCATCGAAATATGCAAAATTTCGTTGATTTTTTTAGCAGTGCCCAGAATATATGGTCTATAATGGTAATAAAAATAATATGAGCTTCAAATATCCTTAAGAATTAGCAAATGGGCTGTAAACTATTGAAAATAATGACTAATGGGCTATATGCTGTTTTCCACAGATTTGGAAGCTGACTTCTGGGCCTACTTGGTTGACGATGACGCTGTCCTAATTTTTTTTGACGCGTACGCAAGGCTTTGTCAACTTAGTCAACACACAACAGTGACTGTTGGATGTCCATCCAATGGCCGCCGTGCTTCTTCAATCTCTGATCTTCCTGCTCCAGCCGCCCAAACCAGCGCCGGTGGGACTGCCTGCTCCCTCCTCCCGTGGCTGGCTATGCTGCCGCCAGACCATCCCTCTAACCACCCACACATCCTGTTATTTTTCGGCGACGTCGGCCTCACCCCGCAGCCGACCAGTCAGCGCTCGTTCTCCCCTCAGCATGGGCATCCGCTGCGGTGGCTTCGCCGGCTCCGGGTGGTTCTCTTCCTGGGCCCCGCCCTCGTCCACCACGTTTGTGCTCTTGGCGCGGCGAGGTCAACATGGTCAACAAACAAGAGCCATCGGAAGAGGTTGACAGTAGGGGCCCACACAGGAAATTGCCTCCTTATTACACGCAAAATAATGATTCCTCCACTTGATAGCTGGGACCCACCGGAAGGGTCTCTGTATTTCGCGAAAAAACGTTCCCCCCGCTGTCAGCTTGGACCCACCGGAAATGCCTCCTTGTTACGCACAAAAAAATGAATACCCCCTGCTAGCTGGGACTCACCTTGGTGGGAGGCTGACTTGTGGGCCTACTAAGTTTACGGGGACGGAGGGCTTTGTCAACTTAGTCAATATGAACGACTCTAGCTCCAGTGACCATACGATGTCCATCCAACAGCCGTAGTGCTTCTTCAACCTATGGTCTTCGTGCTCCAGCCGCCCAAAGCAGCGCCGGTCGTGCCGCCTGCTCCTGCCTCCCGTGGCCGGCTGTGATGCCACGGAGGCCTCACCGCCCCCTACTACTCCCACCACTAGCCAAGGCCATCCCTCTACTCACCCACACCCCCTGTTATTCTACGGCGACGACAGCCTCACCCTCGTACTCCTCTTCGTGTGGGCATCCACTGCTGTGTCTTCCCCGACTCCGCGTCGTCCCCTTCCTAGGCCTCGACGTCGTCCACCGCCGTGGTGCTCTCGGCGCGGCGTGGTCAATGTGGTCAACGACCGACTTCCATCGGAAGAGTACTGTGTGTGGTGAGGCTGACAGCTGGGTCCACAGCGTTGATACATCTCCAACGTATCTATAATTTTTTATTGTTCCATGGTATTATATTACCCCTTTTGGATGTTTATGGGCTTTATTTTACATATTTATATCATTTTTGGGACTAACCTACTAACCGGAGGCCCAACCCATATTGTTTTTTTTGCCTATTTCAGTATTTCGAAGAAAAGGAATATCAAACGGAGTCCAAACGGAATGAAACCTTCGGGAGCGTTATTTTTGGAACAAATCTGATCCGGAGAGCTTGGAGTGCAATTCAAGAAGCTCCCAAGGGCCCCACGAGATAGGGGGCCGCGCCCACCCCTGTATGGTGCGCCCCTGTCTCGTGGGCCCCTCGGGCGGCCATCGACGTACTTCTTCCTCCTATATATACCTACGGACCCCGAAAACATCTAGGAGCACCACGAAACACAATTTCCACTGCCATAACCTTCTGTATCCGCGAGATCTCATCTTGGAGCCTTCGCCGGCACTCTGCCGGAGGGGGAATTGACCATGGAGGGCTTCTACATCAACATCCTTGCCCCTCCGATGAGTTGTGAGTAGTTTACCACAGACCTACGGGTCCATAGTTATTAGCTAGATGGCTTCTTCTCTCTTTTTGGATCTCAATACAATGTTCTCCCCCTCTCTTGTGGAGATCTATTCGATGTAATCTCTTTTTGCGGTGTGTTTGTCGAGATCCGATGAATTATGGGTTTATGATCAAGTTTATCTATGAATAATATTTGAATCTTTTCTGAATTCTTTTACGTATGATTGAGTTATCTTTGCAAGTCTCTTTGAATTATCAGTTTAGTTTGGCCTACTAGATTGATCTTTCTTGCCATGGGAGAAGTGTTTAGCTTTGGGTTCAATCTTGCGGTGTTCTTACCCAGTGACATAAAGGGTTGCAAGACACGTATTGTATTGTTGCCATCGAGGATAACAAGGTGGGGTTTATATCATATTGCATGTGTTTATCCCTCTACATCATGTCATCTTGCTTAATGCGTTACTCTGTTCTTATGAAGTTAATACTCTAGATGCAGGCAGGAGTCGGTCGATGTGTGGAGTAATAGTAGTAGATGTAGGCAGAAGTCGGTCTACTTGTTATGGACGTGATGCCTATATACATGATCATGCCTAGATAATCTCATAACTATGCGCTTTTCTATCAATTGCTCGACAGTAATTTGTTCACCCACCGTAATACTTATGCTATCTCGAGAGAAGCCTCTAGTGAAACCTATGGCCCCGGGGTCTATCTCTTATCATATTTGCTTTCAATCTATCTTTATTTGCATCTTTACCTTTTGCATCTATCTTATAAAATACCAAAAATATATTTATCTTATCATACTATCTTTATTAGATCTCACTTTTGCAAGTGGCCGTGAAGGGATTGACAACCCCTTTATTGCGTTGGTTGCGAGTTCTCAGTTTGTTTGTGTAGGTGGGTGGGACTTTTGAGGAGCCTCCTACTGGATTGATACCTTGGTTCTCAAAACTAAGGGAAATACTTACGCTACACTTTGCTGCATCACCCTCTCCTCTTCGAGGAAAACCAACACAAGCTCAAGACGTAGCAGGGGGCCGCAAGGAAGTGCCTCCTTATTACGCGCAAAATAATTATTCCTCCACCTGACAGCGGGGACCCACCGGACGGGCCACCGTATTTCGCGAAAAAAAAACGTTTCCCCCTGACTGCTGGGACCCACCAGCTACATCTTCGCACGCAAGGAAGTGCGTCCGGGCAAGAAAACGATTTGCCCCCCTGACTGCTGGGACCCACCAGCTACATCTTCGCACGCAAGGAAGTGCGTCCGGGCAAAAAAATAAAAAACGATTCACCCCCCTGACTGCTGGGACCCACCAGCTAAATCTTCGCAGGCAAGGAAGTGCCTGACAGTCGAGACCCACCTGGTCGAAGCATACGTAGCGTTGTCATTCTGGTCGTGAGCGTGTACGTACATACTGGTCGATGTAGAGGCGCGCACGTGTCGTAGTAGAGGCGGGCACGTAGCATGTACACATACGTACAACGACGAGGGTGCAAGAAAGAAAATACGACCACGTACGTACATACGGGTAGGGTCTCGAACGCCTACTCGTGCATACGTACATGGCTGGGTCGGAACAGAGAAACAGAGTCGTCGTCGTGTTCATGGGGAGGCAACGAAATGTGTCGTGTTCATGGGGAGGCAACGGAATGTGTCGTGTTCATCGGGAGGCAACGGAACGCGCGGGAGCCAACCGGCTTGGATGGAACAGGCGATGGAAACGAGGCTTGGCTTCCGCAGAATGGAGGAAACGGCCTTGTGTTCCATCGGCCACGTTCGGAACGGGGTCCTGTTGATCGGGAGGGGTGTGGCATACCTTAAAACGGAGGAAATGGACCTCCTACGGTCGAAACGGGGGTCCTGTTGATCGGGAGGGGTGTGGCGTACCGCAAAATGGAGGAAACGGACCTCCTACGGTCGAAACGGGGGTCCTTTTCATCGGGAGGGGTGTGGTGTACCGCAAAATAGAGGAAACGGACCTCCTACGGTTGAAACAGGGGTCCTATTCATCGGGAGAGGTGTGGCATACCGCAAAACAGGACTCCACGGGATACTGTTCATCTCCACCGTCGACCTCCTCCAGCCTCCACGGGCTACCGTCGACCTCCTCCAGCCTCCACGAGCTCCTGTTCATCCAGCCTCCACCGTGCGCTACTCCACCGGCTGCTGTTCAACCACCCCTCCACCGTCTACTGTTCATCCAGCCCTCCATTGTCTACTGTTCATCCAGCCCTCCACACCACGGGGTCCTGTTCAACCACCCCTCCATGGCCACCCCTCCACCGTCTACTGTTCATCCAGCCCTCCACACCACGGGGTCCTGTTCATCCAGAGGCAACGCCACTGCTCACTGTTCATCCACCCCCCCGCAATGCTCACTGTTCATCCAATCGATCGGCTTCAGTTAGCAGCAGTAGCGAAGGAATCGCTCCATTGGGTTCAGTTAACAGACATCGATCGATCGCTCGGGTTCAGTAACGCGTAGCCTGCAGTGCAACCGCTCAGGTTCAGTTAGAGCCAATGCCTCGCACACACGCGCGTACATGTACGAGAGAAATGCGCATCGCTCGGCCCCCGACCTCCCACCATAACCGGCAACTCCCCGAAATTTTCCTCCCCCTCGCTTCTACCACGGTTTTTTCCATCATGGACGGCCCAAAGAATGTCATGCAGCTGCGTCTCCGGCCCGCCCAGGACGAAAAGCCCATTTTCTGTCATGATTTTTGTCATAGAAGTAGGAGCCCACCACATCTATGATGATACCGATGTTTTGTCACAATTATCGTCATGGAAGTGTCATATGTATGACAGAAAAAAAATTCGTTCGGCCCAAAATGTCACGAATGTGTCTTTTTTTGTAGTGATGAAACAGAAATTTTCACTCCGATGAGGGGTATTAGACAGGGGGACCCTCTCTCCCCATATTTGTTCCTTATTTGTGCAGAAGGACTTTCTAGTATGCTGCAGTATGAATAAGAAGTTGGTGGCATGAATGGGATTAGAGTGTGTAGAAATGCACCGACAGTTTCACACCTTTTATTTGCTGATGATTCTCTAATTCTCATGAAAGCAGATGTGTTAAATGCAACTTCCTTACAGCAGACGCTAGATACCTATTGCCAGAGTTCAGGACAAATGGTGAGTTTGGCTAAGTCAAGTATTTTCTTCAGTCCAAATACAAGTGTAGTGTCAAAAGCAGATATTTGTGAAATTTTGCACATTGATACAGAAGCATTATCTGATAAATACCTAGGCCTCCCAGCTCTAGTGGGAGCTGATAGAAGTGACTGCTTCAGACATTTTGTAGAGAGAATTAATCAGATTATTGGGATGGATGGAAAAAATATTATCTACAGGAGGGAAGGAGATCTTATTAAAAGTTGTGGCCCAAGCTATTCCTGTTTTTGCTATGTCTGTTTTCATCTTACCGAAAGGAATTTGTAAAGAGATCACAAATGCTATTGCACAATTCTGGTGGGGTGATGATAAGGAGACCAAAAAATTCACTGGATGGCATGGTGGAAGTTGTGTATCCCTAAGAGTGAAGGAGGCATGGGGTTCCTTGACCTCTACTCTTTTAACTTGGCAATGTTGTCCAAGCAATGTTGGAGGTTGATCAATGACCCGCATTCTTTGGTTGCGAGAGTTCTCAAGGCAAAATATTACCCAAATGGTTCCTTTATTGATGCTACACCAAAAAATGGGTCGTCCTTCACATGGAAAAGTATCTTGAAGGGGTTGGAAACTTTCAAGAAAGGATACATTTGGAGGATTGGGACTGGTGAACATGTTAATATATGGACAGATCCATGGATTCCCTCTAGTCCGGATAGAATGGTGATATCACCAAGGGGGCAAACGATCCTAACCAAATTTTGTGAATTAATCGATATGGCTAATAGTATGTGGGATGAGGCGCTAATAACAAGTTTATTTAATCCAGTGGATGCCCACATAATTATTTAGATTCCACTACACTTGCATGGTTTTGATGACTTTGTGGCATGGCACCCGAATAGGACAGGTATTTTCTCAGTAAAGAGTGCATATCATATGCAGTGGATGCATAGTTTTCGGGCGCATGCAAATACGATGGGACACCCTGGTGGCTCTACCCCCAGGCGGTGTGGAATAATCTCTAGAAACTTCAAATTCCATGTAAAGTACAGATTTTTTGTTGGCGAGCACTGCGAGGAGTTATCCCACTAAGAGCTATACTTACTAACAGGCACATTGGTTCCAATGGTGCTTGTCCTATCTGTCATCAAGGGGCCGAGGATATCCGTCATTTAATGTTTTTGTGCACGAATGCACGACACTTGTGGACGAAGCTTGGCATCACAAATATCATCGACCAAGCGATCTAGGTTGATAGATCGGGGTCTGCGATCTTGGAATTTATCTTATCATTGCCGGACCAGCAGCTTGAGATGCACCCAATACTTAACTTCAAACAAGTAATAGTTGTTGGGGGCTGGTACCTTTGGTGGATCCGTACAAAAATGACGCACAGTGAATCAATTCCTCCCCATTGGAGGTGGGCACTCTCTGTGTTATGAATCTCAAGCAACCATCATAGGGCTACATCGTTGGTGAGAAATTCCCCTGAAGCAAAGTGGTGTAAGCCAGACCCTCGGTTCATTAAGTTAAATGTTGATGCGGCGTACTATTCAGACGAAGGGGTAGGTGCTATGGCGGCTATCCTGCATGATGACAAAGGTAATTTTTTGGGAGCCCAATGCAAGTTTATACCTATCGCGGTGGATGCAATAACAATAGAAGCGTTGGCCATGCGAGATGAGCTGATTTTTGCTAACTCCTTTGGGTGTAACCGGGTAGAAGCTGAATCAGATTCTTTGCAAATAATCAATTATTGTGATGGACAAACAATATGGTGGGACTTGGCGGCGGCTATATTCGCAGAATGTGTGGACACTAGTACTTCAATTGGGAAGGTCGTTTATAAGCATTGTTATAGATCTTGTAATCAAGCAGCTCATGTGCTAGCTCATTTCAGTTACTGTAATAAGACTTCATTTAGTTGGTTGGACGAGCCCCCTGACTTTATTGTCAGTAAGCTCGTAGACGATGTAAACATTATTTAAGTTTTAATAAAGCTAGCCATGATGGCCTTCCCATAAAAAAATAGTATTCGTATGTAGTGTTTTTTATAGAATCTTTGCTGAATATTTTTTATACGAGTGCAATACTATCATGTGGATACTCCCTCTGATCCTTTTTACCTTGCGCATAAGTCTTGACCCGCATACCAAGGAGAGAACTCAGCGGATAATTTTGGACCAGTTTACCCTTCCATTCACATGGAAAGAGCTGCAGCATTTTAATTGCTATAAAGACTGCATGCAACGGATTGGCTAATCCCTCCTCTATACCCCATGCGCGCAGCATGCGTCCCCTGCATGGCAGGCCTGATTGGCTAACTACAGCGGGAAGGTAGGGGTAGAGAAGGAAGTACTACCTTAGAGCAAGTATAATAGGTCCTAGTTAGCTGGCTATAAGATGTTCCACATCAGCAAAATCCTATGTGAAGGAGAGAGAACATAGGAGAGAGAAGAGAGGTGGCGCTTTGCTCGTCGTCGGGCGATAACACAAGCTCCGATGAAATTAATCGCGCACGCAGCTGGCGAGCAGGGCAAAGCATGCATGCAGCCAATCACTGTTCCTTTCTTTGCATTTCTCTCCATACAAACATTAAAGACTACAGCTAACCTATAGCCAGTTTATTATACGCATTGGCTATATAGCTTACGTGGTACTAGTATAAAGTCGGCAACATGCTACTCTATTAGCTTTGCTCTTAAGAACACTACAAGAAATATGTCAACTAGTGACCTTCTCTCAGTGACCCTGGAAGAATTGATCATAGATCTATGACCATTTGAGACCAATTGGTCAAAAGCTGTTCGGGGGGTTCCAAACCCTAAACTATAACGACCATTTTGATCAGAAAGGTCGTAATTTCCTTACACAAAATGGTCATAAAGCAGATAGCACTGGTCCGCTGCCTTATTTCTAGTTGATCATGACTAGTATAGATGGTCATAACCTTGTAAATTGTGGTGGGTTGCTATGACTAGGCGCCACCTCATCAGTTTTGCCTATGTGTCATGTTCATGTGTCAGTTTTTGCCCTAGGTTGTGAAGCAACCTATATTTCTGTCATTCCCAAAATTCCCAAAAAAATCTCATAAATTCTTTGGGTCATATCTTCGTCAAATATGTAAAAAAACTTCCTTGCCTAGTTCAAAAATAATTCAAAAATATTCATTTTCCTATTCTATTCAGGAAAACACTTTGTGAAGGAAGTGTTATTTATATATTCTTGATTGCCCTCAAAATTTTTGGGCACTATTTCCTATCCAAATCATTACCTCATGACAAAATTCAACTCCATTTTCCCAGTAAATCTTCCTCGGCAAATTTCCAAAGTTTTTGTCCACCTAGAACCTTTGTGAAAGAAGTACTAGCTATGCATATCCTAATGAGTTGAATTTTTGCCACATATTCTATATGCCTATGTAACTTACCTACACCAAATTTGAGCTCAGTTCATTTAGCCAATTTCTCTCATTAATTTTCCGAAATTTCTGTCCAGAGAAGAGCATTGTGAAGGAAGTGCTATTTATATATTCTTGGTTGCCCTCAAAAATTTTGGGCACTCTTTCCTATCCAAATCATTGCCTCATGACAAAATTCAGCTCCATT
>NC_057798.1:151004938-151008723 GCF_018294505.1 Triticum aestivum
ATGCATATCCTAATGAATTGAATTTTTGCCACATATTCTATATGCATACGTAACTTACCTACACCAAATTTGAGCTCAGTTCATTTAGCTAATTTCTCTCATTAATTTTCCGAAGTTTTTGTCGAGAGAAGAGCATTGTGAAGGAAGTGCTATTTATATATTCTTGGGTGCCCTCAAAAATTTTGGGCACTCTTTCCTATCCAAATCATTGCCTCATGAAAAAATTCAGCTCCATTTGCCCAGTAAATCTTCCTCGGCAAATTTCCAAAGTTTTTGTCCACCTAGAACCTTTGTGAAAGAAGTACTAGCTACATATCCTAATGAGTTGAATTTTTGCCACATATTATATATGCATATGTAACTTACCTACACCAAATTTGAGCTCATTTCATTTAGCCAATTTCTCTCACTAATTTTACAAAGTTTTTGTCCAGAGAAGAGCATTGTGAAGGAAGTACCACTTTGGCATGTCCAAATGGTATCCATTTTCTACATTGCTTTCCTATGCCCAAATAACCATCCTCCACCAAATTTCAGCTCAATCCATTCATTATTTTGAGCCCAGCTTCAACATTCGTATTTATGTCCAGTGTGGTACTTTGCAAAGCAAGTACCACCTAGGCTCCTCCTTTTGAGCTGAAAATTTGTGAAGACGGTCTTCTTAGTAGCTGATCATCCTCATCCAAAACTCATGCCCATTAGCCATGTGCATTTCCCATACCACTAATCAAACACTTGGCTGCTAATTCATGTTTGAGTATAGATCGGTCTCCTCGTGAGAATCTTATGTTGTAATTTTCTTCCTAGCACTTACCTGGGGAGTTCCCAACCCACTAGACATGCCTAGGCCACCCAGAACGCATGGCAACGCCACGGTCACGCGGTGATCATGCGGCGGGCATGCGAGTTTACGCGCTCTAGAGTTGGGGCCCTCGGCCACCGTCCAAACCTCGATGTATCGCCACCAAACCATCTATTTTTTATTAAATAGATACTTATGTACCTAAAAATGATTTTTGTAAAAAATAAAGAGCAGCCTATAAGGGAGCTGCAATTCAAATTCCACCCAGTTCCTACTGAATCGACGAAAATTTGTCTTTTTCACCAAAGGTGGATAAAAACTTTTGACACCGAAACATTTTGTCAATTGTGCATTAAATATGTCCTAGTATTTTAGCAAATTGATTTGGTCCAATTTTGCAACAAATACATGGTAGGTCCTTCACAAAAAAACTCATTTTGGGCACTCGGAAAATGGAAAATTGATTTTTCATCCAAAGAAAATGAAAAATCCCTTAGGCAACATTGTTTTCCATTCCAAGATGCACCATTGTGCATGATATGAGATCATTTGAACAAACTATGTCATGAATGTGGCCACAATATTGATCATTTGGCTTGGAAGCCATGAATCTTCACACATGATAGCTCATTTTTTAGAACACTTTTTTAAAAAAATTACCATATTACAAGTTTATTATTTTTCCTGGTAACTTGGCCATATGTAAAGACACAACGCGAAGGTTTTCAAATTTTTTGATTTTTTTTGATTTTTTATGCCCGTTTCAAAATACGGTCAAAACGGCGGGCATGACCGTTCCTAGCTAGTGGTTGAATATTGGAAAACTTTTGGTGTTTCTCTGATTAAATGTATACTTTTTACCTATAAATGATTTTTGGGAAAAACAAATAGCAAACTATGAGGCAGCCGCAGTTCAAATTTGACCCGCTTCCAGCTGAATCGGCAGAAATTTGTCTTTTTCACGAGAGGTGGATAAAAGCTTTTGAAACCTAACTATTTGGTCAATTGTGCACTAAATATGTCCTAGTATTTTAGAAAACTTATTTGGTACAATTTTGCAACAAATATTTGGTAGGTCCTTCAGAAAAAAAACTCATTTTGGGTACTCGAAAAATGGAAAATGGTTTTGTTCATGCAAAGAAAATAAAAACTTCCTTAGGCAACATTGTTTGTCATTCCAATATGCACCTTTGTGCACAATATGAGATTATTTGAACAAACTATGCCTGAATGTGGCCATAAGATTAATCATTTGGCTTGTAAGCCATGAATCTTCACACATGATAGCTCATTTCTGAGAACACCTTTTTAAAAAAATTGCCGTAGTACAAGTTTATTATTTTTCCTGGTAACTTGGTCACATATAATGACACAATGCGAAGGTTTTCGAATTTTTTGATTTTTTTTGAATTTTGTATGCCCGTTTCAAAATGCAGTCAAAACAATGGGAATGACCGTTCCTAGCTAGTTGTTGAATCTTGGAATTTTTTTTATGTTTGTCTGACTAAATAGATACTTATGTACCTAGAAATGATTTTTGGAAAAAATAAAGAGCAAACTATGAGGTAGCTATAGTTCAAATTTGACCCGCTTCAACTGAATCGGTGGAAAATTGTCTTTTTCGCGAGAGGTGGATCAAAACTTTTTACTGCCAACCATTTGATCAATTGTGCATTAAATATGTCCTAGTATTTTAAGAAATTTATTTGGTACAATTTTGCAACAAATATTTGGTAGGTCCTTCACAAAAAAACTCATTTTGGGCACTCGAAAAATGGAAAATGATTTTTCCGTGCAAAGAAAATGAAAACTTCCTTAGGCAACATTGTTTTCATTCCAAGATGCACCCTTGTGCACAATATGAGATCATCTGAACAAACTATGCCATGAATGTGACCATAAGATTGAGCATTTAGGTTGAAAGCCATGCATCTTCACACTTGATGGATCGTTTCTGAGAACACTTTTTTAAAATAATCGTTGTATTACAAGTTTATATTTTTTGCTGGTAACTTGGTCACATATAATGACACAATGCGAAGGTTTTTCCAATTTTTTGATTTTTTTTGAATTTTTCATGCCCGCTTCAAAATACGGTCAAAACGGCGGGCATGAACGTTCCTAGCTAGTGGTTGAATCTTGGAATTTTTTCTGTGTTTCTCTGATTAAATAGATACTTAAGTACCTAGAAATGATTTTTGAAAAAAATAAAGAGCAAACTATAAGGCAGTTGCAGTTCAAACTTGACCCGCTTCCAATTGGATTGGCGGAAATTTGTCTTTTTCACCAAAGGTGGATAGAAACTTTTGACACCCAACCATTCGGGTAATTGTGCATTAAATATGGCCTAATATTTTATAAAATTGATTTCGTCCAATTTTGCAACAAATATATGGTAGGTCCTTCACAAAAAAACTCATTTTGGGCATTCAAAAAATGGAAAATGGTTTTTTCGTCAAAAGAAAAGGAATACTTACTTAGGCAACATTGTTTGCCATTCCAATATGCACCCTTGTGCACAATATGTGGTCATTTGAAACAAAGATTAGGTAGGTTCTTCAAAAGAAAACCATTTCGGGCACTCGAAAAATAGAAAACGACTCTTTTGTGCAATGAAAATGAAAACTCCCCAGATCAACACTATTTGTCATCCCAAGATACACACGTGTGCACAATATTCCTTCATTTTAACAAACTATAAATGGTTAATATGTTGAATGTTTGCATGGATTGATGACATGGCAAACATCCATCCGTCCATCCATCCATCCATCCGTTAATCCAACCCACTCCAGCCCCCCTCTCTCTCATGTGCGTGTGAACCCTAGCAGACCCAGACCCCTCCCCTCCTCCGCTCCACTCCCTGATCCAGATCCCTCCCCCGCCGTCCCGTCCCTCCTTTCCTTCCGCCGCCGCCCCGTCCTCTCCTTCCGTCCCCCGTGGCTCCATCCTCCCCTTCCTTTCACCGCCGCCCCGTCCTCCC
>NC_057798.1:151009068-151227726 GCF_018294505.1 Triticum aestivum
CCGGCGACCGTCTCCCCTGTCAGGACCCCGATCCTATGCCACACCGATCTAGCATGTAACACCTCATATCACTTTGCAGCCTCACGCGCGGTATTCCAACGGGTGTCACCTTACCAGGCCCGGGACTGTTTGCGCCTTTTGGCTCACATATATGATAGTGTCGCTAGCATCCATATGACAAAAGAACCCGGGCTGACATGGCTAGTCGTGAACCCAAAGTGGCGCTAACTTACAGGGACATGCATACATGACCCAGCAACGAACGCGTCGGTCATCAGCGAGTGAATCCGGGCTGTAGCAACTGGGCTAGCAGGACTCAAGAGAATCTGGGCTGTAGCAGGCTAACAGGACTCCGGTAGACACCGCGTGACATTTTGATACGTCTCCAACGTATCTACTTTTCCAAACACTTTTTCCCTTGTTTTGGACTCTAATTTGCATGATTTGAATGAAACTAACCCGGACTGACGCTGTTTTCAGCAGAACTGCCATGATGTTGTTATATCTGTAGAAAAGAAAAGTTCTCGGAATGTCCTCGAAATCCACGGAGGCACTTTTTGGAATTAATAAGAATTTTTGGCGAAATAATCAACACCAGGGGGGCCATAGACTATCCACGAGACAGGGGGGGCGCCCCCCTAGGGCGTGCCCTCCTATCTCGTGGCCCCCCTGGACCTCCTCCGACGTCAATTCCAACTCTATATATTCCGTCTCGCAAAGAGAAAAATCAGAGAGAAAGTTTCATCGCGTTTTACGACACGGAGCCGCCGCCAAGCCCTAATCTCTCTCGGGAGGGCTGATCTGGAGTCCGATCGGGGCTCCGGAGAGGGGGATTCGTCGCCGTCGTCATCATCAACCATCCTCCATCACCAATTTCATGATGCTCCCCGCCGTGCGTGAGTAATTTCATCGTAGGCTTGCTGGACGGTGATGGGTTGGATGAGATTTACCATGTAATCAAGTTAGTTTTGTTAGGGTTTGATCCCTAGTATCCACTATGTTCTGAGATTGATGTTGCTATGACTTTGCTATGCTTAATGCTTGTCACTAGGGCCCGAGTGCCATGATTTCAGATCTGAACCTATTATGTTTCCATGAATATATGTGTGTTCTTGATCCTATCTTGCAAGTCTATAGTCACCTATTATGTGTTATGATCCGACAACCCCGAAGTGACAATAATCGGGATACTTCTCGGTGATGACCGTAGTTTGAGGAGTTCATGTATTCACTATGTGTTAATGCTTTGTTCCGGTTCTCTATTAAAAGGAGGCCTTAATATCCCTTAGTTTCCGTTAGGACCCGCTGCCACGGGAGGGTAGGACAAATGATGGCATGCAAGTTCTTTTCCATAAGCACGCTTGACTATTTACGGAATACATGCCTACATTACATTGATGAATTGGATCTAGTTCCGTGTCACCCTATGTTATAGCTATTACATGAGGAATTGCATCTGACATAATTATCCATCACTGATCCATTGCCTACGAGCTTTTCATATATTGTTCTTTGCTTATTTACTTTTCCGTTGCTACTGTTACAACTACTACAAAAACCCAAAAACATTTATCTTTACTGTTGCTACTGTTACCATTACTATCATACTAGTTTGCTACTAAATACTTTGCTGCAGATACGAAGTTATCCAGGTGTGGTTGAATTGACAACTCAACTGCTAATACTCAGGAATATTATTTGGCTCCCCTTGTGTTGAATCAATAAATTTGGGTTGTACTTCACCCTCTAAAGCTGTTGCGATCCCCTACACTTGTGGGTTATCAAGACTAATTTCTGGCACCATTGCCGGGGAGCATAGCTCTATTCTCTGAGTCACTTGGGATTTGTATCTGTTGATCATGATGGAGAACTTGAAAGACGCTAAAACCAAGATCTATCCCTCAACTACGAGGGGAGGCAAGGAACTGCCATCTAGCTCTGCACTAGATTCTCCTTCTATTATGAGTAAGTTTGCGACACCTGAACCTACTACTGCTATGAATTCTGATATGTCGCATGTTATTGATGATGCCACTTCTGCTATGCATGATGAAACTACTTCTGTGCGTGATACTACTTTGCCATTAGGTGAATTTCTTGATGAACAACTTGCTAGAGTTAGGGGGGATGAAAATATTGAAGATGCTATTGATGATAGTGATCATGAACGTTCCCCCAATGATTATGTATTGCCTGTTGTTCCTAAGGGTTGTGTTATGAATGAAGAAGCTGCTAGGGAAATCTTTGCTTGCAATGATAGATCTGATCTTAAGAAATTATTAGCTAAATGGAAGCAGCAGTCTCTTAATGCTAGAATGAAACCTGACCCTGCTTTTGCTACTTCACCTATCTGTGTTAGTGATAAGGATTATGAATTCTCTGTTGATCCTGAGATTATTACTCTAGTTGAATCTGATCCTTTTTATGGCCTTGGATCTGAAACTGTTGTGGCACATCTTACCAAGTTGAATGATATAGCTACCCTGTTTACTAATGATATAGCTACCCTGTTTACTATTTCCGTTCTCATTAAAGGGTGATGCTAAGACTTGGTATAATTCTCTTGCTCCTAGTTGTGTGCGTAGTCCCCAGGATATGATTTATTACTTCTCTGCTAAATATTTCCCTGCTCATAAGAAACAAGCTGCCTTGCAGGAAATATATAATTTTGTGCAAATCAAAGAAGAGAGTCTCCCACAAGCTTGGGGGAGGCTTCTCCGGTTACTTAATGCTTTGCCTGATCATCCTCTTAAGAAAAATGAAATACTTGATATCTTTTATAATGGGCTAACCGATGCTTCCAAGGACTACTTGGATAGTTGTGCTGGTTGTGTTTTCAGGGAAAGAATAGTTGACGAAGCTGAAATATTATTGAATAATATGTTGACTGCTACCTCTTGAGCACTGTGTTGGATTTCCCTGAAGAGGAGAGGATGATGCAGTAAAGTAGCGTAAGTATTTCCCTCAGTTTTTGAGAACCAAGGTATCAATCCAGTAGGAGATCACGCACAAGTCCCTCGTACCTGCACAAAACGATAGCTACTCGCAACCAACGCGATTAGGGGTTGTCAATCCCTTCACGGTCACTTACAAGGGTGAGATCTGATAGAGATGATAAATAATATTTTTGGTATTTTTGGTATATAGATGCAAAGTGAAAAGTAAAAGGCAAAGTAAAAACAAAGCAAGTAATAAAGTAATGGAGATTGATATGATGAGAATAGACCAGGGGGCCATATGTTTCACTAGTGGCTTCTCTCAAGAGCATAGATATTCTACGGTGGGTGAACAAATTACTGTTGAGCAATTGACAGAATTGAGCATAGTTATGAGTATATCTAGGTATGATCATGTATATAGGCATCACGTCCGAGACAAGTAGATTGAAACGATTCTGCATCTACTATTATTACTCCACTCATCGACCGCTATCCAGCATGCATCTAGAGTATTAAGTTAAAAACAGAGTAACGCCTTAAGCAAGATGACATGATGTAGAGGGATAAATTCATGCAATATGATTAAAACCCCATCTTGTTATCCTCGATGGCAACAATACAATACGTGCCTTGCTGCTCCTTCTGTCACTGGGAAAGGACACCGCAAGATTGAACCCAAAGCTAAACACTTCTCCCATTGCTAGAACTACCAATCTAGTTGGCCAAACCAAATGGATAATTCGAAGAGACTTGCAAAGATAACTCAGTCATACATAAAAGAATTCAGAGAAGATTCAAATATTATTCATAGATAAGCTGGATCATAAACCCACAATTCATCGGTCTCAACAAACACACCGCAAAAAGAAGATTACATCAAATAGATCTCTATGAGAGAGGGGGAGAACATTGTATTGAGATCCAAAAAGAGAGAAGAAGCCATCTAGCTACTAACTATGGACCCGTAGGTCTGAAGTAAACTACTCACACTTCATCGGAGAGGCTATGGTGTTGATGTAGAAGCCCTCTATGGTGGATGCCCCCTCCGGCGGAGCTCTGGAACAGGCCCCAAGATGGGATCTCGTGGATACAGAAGGTTGCGGTGGTGGAATTAGGTTTTTTGCTCAGTCTTTGTCTGTCGGGGGTACGTAGGTATATATAGGAGGAAGGAGTACGTCAAAAGAGCAACAGGGGGCCGACGAGGTAGGGGGCGCGCCCTAGGGGGGCGCCCCCCACCCTCGTGACCTCCTCTGTTACTTCTTGGAGCAGGGTCCAAGTCTCCTGGATCACGTTCGGTGAGAAAATCACGTTCTCGAAGGTTTCATTCCGTCTGGACTTCACTTGATATTCTGTTTTTTCGAAACACTGAAATAGGCAAAAAACAGCAATTCTGGGTTGGGCCTCCGGTTAATAGGTTAGTCCCAAAAATAATATAAAAGTGGAAAATAAAGCCCAATATAGTCCAAAACAGTAGATAAAGTAGCATGGAGCAATCAAAAATTATAGATACGTTGGAGACGTTTCAGGCATCTCCAAGCTTAATTCTTGCTCGTCCTCGAGTAGGTAAATGATAAGAAAGAATTTTTGATGCGGAGTGATACTTTGGCATAATTTCAATGTAAATCTTCTTAATTGTGGCATGAATATTCAGATCCGAAAGATTCAAGACAAAAGTTCATATTGACATAAAAATAATAATACTTCAAGCATACTAACTAAGCAATTATGTCTTCTCAAAATAGCATGGCAAAAAAAAGTTCATCCCTACAAAATCATATAGTTAGGCTATGCTTCATTTTCGTCACACAAAGATGTTCCCAACTTCTATACCCCCGATGACAAGCCAAGCAATTGTATCATACTTCAATAATCTCAAACTTTTTCAACCTTCACGCAATACATGAGCGTGAGCCATGGATATAGCGCTATGGGTGGAATAGAATATGATGATGGGGATTGTGTGGAGAAGACAAAAAAGGAGAAAGTCTCACATTGACGAGGATAATCAACGGGCTATGGAGATGCCCATTAATTGATGTCAACATGAGGAGTAGGGATTGCCATGCAACGGATGCACTAGAGCTTATGAATGATCAACAAAAGAAAACTAGTGGGTGTGCATCCAACTCGCTTGCTCATGAAGACCTAGGGCATTTGAGGAAGCCCATCATAGGAATATACAAGCCAAGTTCTATAATGAAAAATTCCCACTAGTATAAAAATGAAGCACAATATATGAGACTCACTACATGAAGAACACGGTGCTACTTTGAAGCACAAGTGTGGAAAAAGAGATAGTAGCATTGCCCTTTTTTTGGGCCTTCTTTTTTTTCTTTTCGTTTGGCCTTTCTCTTTTTTTTTGTTTGGGCAATACTCTAATAATGATGATCATCACACTTCTATTGATTACAACATAAGGATTACAACTCGAAACTTAGAACAAGATATGACTCTATATGAATGCCTCCGGCGGTGTACCGGGATGGTGCAATGAATCAAGAGTGACATGTATGAAAAATAATGCATGGTGGCTTTGCCACAAATACGATGTCAACTACATGATCATGCAATGGCAATATGACAAAAGTAATGTATGTCATGAATATGATGATGGAAGTTGCATGGTAATATATTTCGGAATGGCTATGGAAATGCCATGATAGGTAGGTGAGGGAGTCCTGGATTAGGGGGTGTCCGGATGGCCGGACTATGACCTTTGGCCGGACTCCCAGACTATGAAGATACGAGATTGAAGACTTCGTCCCGTGTCTGGATGGGACTTTCCTTGGCGTGGAAGGCAAGCTTGGCGATACGATATGTAGATCTCCTCCCATTGTAACCGACTCTGTGTAACCCTAGCCCTCTCCGGTGTCTATATAAACCGGAGAGTTTTAGTCCATAGGACGAACAACAATCATACCATAGGCTAGCTTCTAGGGTTTAGCCTCTCTGATCTCATGGTAGATCAACTCTTGTACTACCCATATCATCAATATTAATCAAGAAGGAGTAGGGTTTTACTTCCATCGAGAGGGCCCGAACCTGGGTAAAAACATCGTGCCCCTTGTCTCCTGTTACCATCTGCCTAGATGCACAGTTCGGGACCCCCTACCCGAGATCCACCGGTTTTGACACCGACATTGGTGCTTTCATTGAGAGTTCCTTTGTGTCGTCACCTTTAGGCCCGATGGATTCTTCGATCATCAACCACGACGCGGTCCAGGGTGAGACTTTTCTCCCCCGGACATATTTTCGTGTTTGGCGGCTTCGCACTGCGGGCCAATTCGCTTGGCCATCTGGAGCAAATAGAAAGCTACGCCCCTGGCCATCAGGTCAGGTTTGGAAGTTTAAATTACACGGCTGACATCCACGAGGACTTGATCTTCGACGGATTCGAGCCACGACCGAGCGTGCCGCACTGTCACGATGGGCATGATCTAGCTCTGCCGCCGGACATCGCCCAGAGCGCTGCTCAGGTGTCCGCTCCGACCCTTAGCTCGGAGCCGACTGCGCCAGTCGGGGACGGATGGTTGGACGCCGCCCCGGGAGCTGCAATCTCTACGGAGATCGAGCCGAATACCAGCCTAGTCCTTTGTGAGGCCCGTGACTCCAAGGTGTCGGACTCCTTTCCGGACTCCGAATCTTCCGCACCCCTTTCGATCGAACCCAATTGGGCTCTGATCATGGAGTTCACCGCCGCAGACGTCTTTCAGCACTCGCCCTTTGGCGACATCCTGAATTCACTAAAGTCTCTCTCTTTGTCAGGAGAGCCCTGGCCGAACTATGGTCAGCAAGGTTGGGATGCAGACGACGAAGAAATTCGAATCCCACCCACCACCCACTTTGTAGCCACTGTCGACGATTTAACCGACATGCTCGACTTCGACTCCGAAGATATTGACGGTATGGACGCCGATGAAGGAGAAGACCAAGAACCAGCACCTATAGGGCACTGGAAAGCCACCTCGTCATATGACATATACATGGTGGACACCCCAAAAGCAGGGAATGGCGATGAAAAAACGGAGGATGACCCCTCCAAGAAACAACCTAAGCGCCGGCGTCAGTGGCGCCGCTCTAAATCCCGCCAAAGCAAAAACGGCGAGTCCGGCACTGGAGATAACAACACCCCGGACAGTGCCGAAGATAACCCCCTCCAGCAGGATTCAGCGCAGGAGGACGGAGAAGCCAGCCCTCATGAGAGAGCGGCAGACAGGGAGGTCGAGGATGACAATTATATGCCCCCTCCGAAGACGAGGCAAGCCTCGACGAAGACGAATTCGTTGTGCCAGAGGATCCCGTCGAACAAGAGCGTTTCAAACGCAGGCTTACGGCCACGGCAAGCAGCCTCAAGAAAAAACAGCAGCAGCTCAGAGCTGACCAAGATTTGCTAGCCGACAGATGGACTGAAGTCCTGGCGGCCGAAGAGTACAAACTCGAACGCCCCTCCAAGAGCTACCCAAAGCGCAGGCTGCTACCCCAACTAGAGGAGGAAGCAACTAAACCTACATTACCAGCGTATGATGCAGCCAATCGACCACCCCGTGGCCGCGACAGAGAGGCCTTTCTGCCCTCAACTCAAGCCGCACCCCGGCGCCGCTCAAAAATACTAGAGCACGGGGAAACGCACAAGACCTGCGAGACATATTGGAGGATAAGGCAAGGCAAACAAGATCGATCTACGGATCGCGTGGGCGCCCCACGTCACGTGACGATAACCGTCACGCCGGATATGACAAATACGGCCAGGCCGAACACAGCAGACAAAGCTCATCCGAGCTACGTCGCGATATAACCCAGTACAGGGGCGCCGCACACCCACTATGCTTCACAAACGAAGTAATGGATCATCAAATCCCCGAAGGTTTTAAACCCGTAAACATCGAATCATACGATGGCACAATAGATCCTGCGGTATGGATCAAGGATTATCTCCTTCATATCCACATGGCCCGTGGTGATGATCTACACGCCATCAAATACCTCCCGCTCAAGCTTAAAGGACCAGCTCGGCATTGGCTTAACAGCCTGACAGCAGAGTCAATTAGTTGCTGGGAGGACCTGGAATCCGCATACCTTGACAACTTCCACGGCACTTATGTGCGACCACCAAACACCGATGACCTCAGCCACATAATTCAGCAGCCAGAGGAATCGGCCAGACGATTCTGGACGCGGTTCCTAACCAAGAAAAATCAAATAGTCGACTATCCGGACGCAGAGGCTCTTGCAGCCTTTAGGCACAACATCCGAGACGAATGGCTTGCCCAGCACCTAGGACAGGAAAAGCCGAAATCTATGGTAGCCCTCACGACACTCATGACCCGCTTTTGCGCGGGAGAAGACAGCTGGCTAGCTCGTAGCAATAACTTCACCAAGAGCCCTGGTAACTCAGATACCAATGACAACAATGGCAGGTCACATCGTAACAAGCACAAGCGCCGCATTAACGGCGATAATACTGAGGATACGGCAGTTAATGCCAGATTCAAAGGCTCTAAACCCGGTCAGCGGAAGAAGCCATTCAAAAGAAATCCTCCGGGCCCATCCAGTTTAGACCGGATACTCGATCGCTCGTGCCAGATACACGGCACCCCTGAACAACCAGCTAATCACACCAACAGGGATTGTTGGGTGTTCAAGCAGGCAGGCAAGTTAAGTGCCGAAAACAGAGACAAGGGGCTGCATAGCGATGACGAGGAGGAGCCCCGGCCGCCGAACAACAGAGGACAGAAGGGCTTCCCCCCACAAGTGTAGACGGTGAACATGATATACGCAACCCATATCCCCACAAGGGAGCGGAAGCGTGCTCTCAAGGACGTTTATGTGTTGGAGCCAGTCGCCCCAAAGTTCAACCCATGGTCCTCCTGCTCGATCACTTTTGATCGAAGGGACCACCCCACTAGCATTCGTCATGGCAGATTCGCCGCATTGGTCCTAGACCCAATCATTGACGGATTTCACCTCACTAGAGTCCTCATGGACGGCGGCAACAGCCTGAACCTGCTTTATCAGGATACAGTGCGAAAAATGGGTATCGATCCCTCGAGGATTAAACCCACAAAGACGACCTTTAAAGGCGTCATACCAGGTGTAGAAGCCAGCTGTACAGTCTCAGTTACACTCGAAGTGGTCTTCGGATCCCTGGAGCAAAGAGTTAATCTTCGACATAGTCCCATT
Organism: Triticum aestivum; assembly: GCF_018294505.1. Lineage (NCBI taxonomy): Eukaryota > Viridiplantae > Streptophyta > Magnoliopsida > Poales > Poaceae > Triticum > Triticum aestivum. The sequence goes on from NC_057798.1 coordinate 151,018,188, forward strand.
CCGCAGTGGCTATCACGCCCTGCTCGGACGAACCGCATTCGCAAAATTTAATGCGGTGCCGCACTACGCATATCTCAAGCTCAAGATGCCAAGCCCTCGCGGAGTCATTACGGTCAATGGAAACACCGAACGCTCTCCAAACAGAGGAGCACACGGTGGCCCTGGCGGCGGAAGTACAAAGTAGCCTCTTAAGGCAATTATGCAATCTGGCTCTTAAACGTCCGGACAACGTCAAGCGCGCCCGAAGTAACCTACAACAAAACCGTCTGGCATGTTCCCAGCAAGCATAGCAGTGGGGCCCCAACCCCAGCCCTCGCGAGATTGCGATAGCAGTACCACGCATACATAACTACGCTCTAGAAATACCATGGGCATAAGGGGAGGGGCACAACCACGGCACGCCCAGAATGCGGCTCAACCGCACTAGGGGCTCCCGATTTTGCCATTTCTTCTTCTTTTTATATATACTTTCAGGACTCCACTATTCGGAAGGCCTGTTCGGAAATACACTCGCCGAGAACACGATGCAACAGCCAGGGAGACAACAAGCCACGTCAAATGTCCAGGTGGTCTCTATAACGAGCTAAATACCTGTCTTACTTAAAGTCTCGCAGCTTGCCCCTAGAGGGGGAAATGTCAAATAATCCCATCTCTTGCTTATCACACTATTTGTATCGTTCTGCTTTCATAGCAGCCCTTTAAATAACAATACATAGCTCTTGTCTATTATTGCATTCATTTTTTATATAAATATGTTCAGTCATGACATTATGCAACCGTACACTTTGGTACGGCCAATACACCAGGGGCTTAAGTATCCCATAATACGGTGTGATAAGACCGAACACTCTCATGAGTGCGGCACCCCGAACTTATAGCACTATATGCATCGGCTCCGAATCATGTCTTGGGTCAATAGTTGGGTTTGCCCGGCTCCCATGTTTTGGTACCTTACGTTCCGCAATGTCGGCTAAGGTAGCGCTGGGAGAACTACTACGATTGTGCCCAAGTTGAGCTGGGTTAACACCTCAGTAGAGAAAGCTAAAACTGACCGTCATGATAGGGCGAGAGACCGGTCGCTGTTCGAGAGGTTTTTCGAGTCCTTAAAGGCTTATGCCGCTTAGAGCTAGGAGCTGGATTTATCCGGCCTAGGCATGGATAGCACCCCGAACTCGGTCTTCCGAATACTAGGGGCTTCGCCAAAATTTAAAATTATAGAATTCTATGGCTAAGTGAGAGTGATAAAGCATTATAAGTCCGATGGCCTTGTTCGTTGTGCTGAGCGCCTCCCTAGATTGACCCAAGAATGGGAACAAGAGCGCTCAAGTTTATCCCGAACACCCCAGCACTAGTGGCATGGGGGTAGAAGCCGATGACTTGCATCTCTCATATTTAATAAACAATCGCATAGAAGGTAATATTTTAAATTCAAAAAGTGTTGCTTAGCGCATATGAACAAGTTTTCAGCGCACAGGATAAACACGAGCGAGTTTACTCAAAAATTACATCCCCGGTACATTCATTCGCTACAAGACAGGCACCCTTCTGGACACCCTCATAATACATCTCGGGCCTGCGATGCTCCTTCCCCTCCGGTGGCCCATCCTTCACCAGCTTCTCAGCATCCAGCTTGCCCCAGTGCACTTTAGCACGGACAAAAGCCCTACGGGCGCCCTCGATGCACACGGAGCGCTTGATGACTTCAAGCCGTGGACAGGCATCCACCAGCCGCCGCACAAGCCCAAAGTAGCTCAATGGCATGGCCTCCCCAGGCCACAGCCAGCCTATCAGGCCCTTCATGGCCTGTTCGGCTGCCTTATGAAGCTCGACCAGCTGCTTCAGCTGGTCGCTCAGGAGCACCGGGTGTCCGGCCTCAACATACTGGGACCAGAACACCTTCTCGGTCGAGCTCCCTTCCTCGGCCCGGTAGAATGTGGCGGCGTCGGATACACTGCGGGGCAGATCTGTGAGTGCTCCTAGAGAGCTCCGGATGTGGGTAAGTAACATGTAATTTACTTTCACGTGCTTGCTTTGCATAAAGAATGCCTTACCCACCGCAATCTTTTTCATCGCCTCAATCTCCTGGAGGGCTTTTTGGGCTTCGGCCTTGGCAGATTTGACGCTTTCAAGTGCCGAGGCAAGCTCGGACTCTCGAGTCTTCGAGTCAAGCTCTAAACTCTCATGTTTCTTCACGAGAGCATCGAGCTCTTGCGGCACCTCCGCCACCCGCGCCTTTTGCTTTTCTCGCTCAGTGCGCTCCACGGCCGCATTGTCTTTGGCCTTGGATAGCGCTTCCTTCAGGGTCGCCACCTCAGACGTGGCCCCTGCAACATCCATGTTGGTCCTGTCATTATTTGCAACCAGGTATTTTTTATATACTTACATAAGGTATTACATACCTTCCTTGTCCTCGAGCTGCTTCTTGGCACGGCCGAGCTCGTTCTCGAACCGCTCGAGGCTCTGCTTCAATGCATCGACCTCCGCAGTCAGTGCAGCAGAGGTCAGCAGCGTAGCCTGCATTCCCGTATTGACATATTTATGTTAGTCTCCTGCGTATATCTTTTTTTTAGATCCTCAGTCCGACTTTTCTTTCCGAACACCACACTAAGCATCAGGGGTACTGTCTATGCGGTAACATTTTTATATGTTTTAAATACATACCTCAAAGCCTGTTAGAAGGCTGGTACAGTCTTCTGTCAGCCCGCTCTTGGCGGACTGAACCTTCTGAATCACCGCACTCATAACAGTGCGGTGCTCCTCGTCGATGGAGGCGCCGTTAAGCACCTCCAGCAAATTGTCCGGCTCCTCCGGTTGGACAGAGGCCGCCGACATTGTAGGCTTGCCCTTCTTGCGAAGGGGCCGCCTGCCGGACTCCGGAACCACTGAAGGTTTCGGAGCGGTGTCCGGCCCAGGGCCGGACTTAGATCCCTCTGGGGCTTCATCCCCTTTGGGCCTGGAGTCCGGGAGGTCGCCTTGTGGTGCCTCCAGGACCACCTCCTCCTGGTTTAGTCCCTTTTGGGACTCCACCTCGGCATCGTCCATAGGGTGAGGGGAGGAGGCTGTCAGGAGTGAAGCACTATTCACATCCGACGAATCCAGGGAGCCACTCGACGAATCGCCGAGCTGAGCCTTGGGCGGACTGCATGATTGAATTTGACGTCAGAAGGTATTGTACAAAAGAGGAACGCCATAAGTTATTCTAGGATCCGGATACTTACGATTTTGCCAGGGGCTTGACCCTGGATGGCCATTCCTCTCCGTCGTCTTCGGCGTCGGAGGCGTAGTCCGGTAGAAGGGTCCTCCCCTTCTTGGACCCTCCGGCCTCCCAGTTGGGGCGGCCTTCCTTTTCTTTCCTCCCCCCGCTGAAGGGGGAGAGGCTTCTTCTTCCTCCTCCTCGTCTTCGGAGGCGGAAGGCGCTTTGGGGTCGTCGGGTGATGAATCCGACACCACCAGGCGTCGGGAACTCTTTCGAGTCCCCGTGGCCTTCTTCTTGGCCTTCTTCTCCGGCACCACGTGAGGTGCCGGAACCAGCAGCTTCGTCAAGCGTGCATCTGCTGGGTCTTCGGGAAAAGGAGCCGGACAGTTGATCTGTCCGGCCTTCTTCTGCCAGTCCTGTTAAAGGGATGGGAGTTTAGATCCCGCATAGAGTCAAACTATGGAAAACAGATACCCCGTAATGGGAAAATTGAGCTTACCGCGCTGGCTTGACGCTTCGCGCAGAATCCGCGATCCTCGGTAATGGGAGGGTGAACCTCGGAGCCCTTGAAAAGCACCTTACAGGCATCTTCGTGCGTTGTGTCGAAGAGCCTGGACAAAGTTTGGTGCTGGGCCGGGTCGAATTCCCACAGATTAAAAGCCCGTCATTGACACGGGAGGATCCGGCGGAAGAGCATGACCTGGACTACGGTGACAAGTTTAACCTTCCTGTCAATCAGGTCTTTGATGCAGGTTTGAAGTCCGATCACCTCTGCCGAATTACCCCATGACAGGCCCGTCTCTTTCCATGAGGTGAGCCATGTGGGGATGCCAGATCAGAATTCGGGGGCCGCTGCCCATTCAGGGTCACGTGGCTCGGTGATGTAGAACCACCCCGATTGCCACCCTTTGATGGTTTCCACGAAGGCGCCCTTGAGCCATGTAACATTGGCTATCTTGCCCACCATGGTGCCTCCGCACTCCGCTTGTCGACCGCCCACAACCTTCGGCTTGACATTGAAGGTCTTCAGCCATAAGCCGAAGTGGGGCTGGATGCGGAGAAAGACCTCACACACGACGATGAATGCCGAGATGTTGAGGATGAAATTCGGGGCCAGATCATGGAAGTCTAGGCCATAGTAGAACATGAGCCCCTGGACGAACGGGTGAAGAGGAAAGCCCGGTACGCGGAGGAAATGGGGGAAACACGACCCTCTCATGGGGCCTAGGGGTGGGGATGAGTTGCCCCTCATCTGGAAGCCGGTGCGCGATGTCGTTAGACAAGTATCCGGCCTTCCTCAACTTTTTGATGTGCCCCTCCGTGACGGTGGAGGACATCCATCTACCTCCCGCTCCAGACATGATTGGAGAAGGTTGAGGTGGGAAGTGCGGACTTGGGCGCTGGAGCTCGAGTGCGCAGGAATGGATAAGCAAAGGAGGAAGAAGGCATAGATGGAAAGGGTGGATCCTTATCCCCTTATATGGGCGGCCGAAACTACGAGCCCCCACCAGCCTAATAAAACTCGCTTATCTCCCAAGCACCGCGGTTAATGGCGCGGTTGGGTTACCCATGCCCGTATTGATGAGAATCCAGAATAAGGGGACACGATCTCTGCTTTGACAAGACGTACCAAGGAAACCACCTCGCTAAATGCGCTGAGGTGGAACAGTAAAACGATTCGAATAAAGGCTTGGCCGTGGCGTGATGTCACACTACGGAATACGTCAGCAGATTAGATTTGTGTAAATATTATTCTCTCTACGGTGGTATGTGGAACTTATTTTGCAGAGCTGGACACTATCCTTGTGTTCAAACATCCTCTATGAAGTATTCGGAGGAGGAACCCGCCTTGCAATGCCGAAGACAATTTGCGCGCCGGACTCGTCATCATTGAAGCTTGGTTCAGGGGCTACTGAGGGAGTCCTGGATTAGGGGGTGTCCGGATGTCCGGACTATGACCTTTGGCCGGACTCCCGGACTATGAAGATACAAGATTGAAGACTTCGTCCCGTGTCCGGATGGGACTTTCCTTGGCGTGGAAGGCAAGCTTGGCGATACGATATGTAGATCTCCTCCCATTGTAACCGACTCTGTGTAACCCTAGCCCTCTCTGGTGTCTATATAAACCGGAGAGTTTTAGTCCATAGGACGAACAACAATCATACCATAGGCTAGCTTCTAGGGTTTAGCCTCTCTGATCTCGTGGTTGATCAACTCTTGTACTACCCATATCATCAATATTAATCAAGCAGGAGTAGGGTTTTACTTCCATCGAGAGGGCCCGAACCTAGGTAAAAACATCGTGCCCCTTGTCTCCTGTTACCATCCGCCTAGACGCATAGTTCGGGACCCCCTACCCGAGATCCGCTGGTTTTGACACCGACAGTAGGTATGGTGGCTGTTTTGAGGAAGATATAAGGAGGTTTATGTGTGATAGAGCGTATCGTATCACGGGGTTTGGACGCACTGGTGAAGTTTGCACCAACTCTCAAGGTGAGAAAGGGCAATGCGCGGTACCGAAGAGGCTAGCAAAGGCAGAAAGGTGAGAGTGCATATAATCCATGGACTCAACATTAGTCAAAAGAACTCATATACTTATTGCAAAAATTTAGAAGTCATCAAAAATCAAGTACTACGTGCATGCTCCTAGGGGGATAGATTGTTAGGAAAAGACCATCGCTCTTCCCGACCGCCACTCATAAGGATGCACAAGCCAGGTACACTTCATGTTTCAAATTTGTTACACAACTTTAACCATACATGCATGCTACGGGACTTGCAAACTTCAACACAAGCATTTCTCAAATTCACAATTACTCAACTAGCACGACTTTGATATTATCACCTCCATATCTCAAAACAATTATCAAGCATCAAACTTATCTTAGTATTCAATGCACTCAAAAGAAAGTTTCACATATCTTGAATACCAAGTATATTAACATTAAGCAAATTACCATGCTATTAACGACTCTCAAAATAATCTAAGTGAAGCATGAGAGATCAATAGTTTCTTTAAAACAAATCCACCACCATGCTCTAAAAGATCTAAGTGAAGCACTAGAGCAAAAATTATCATGCTCAAAAGATATAAGTGAAGCACTATGAGCAAAACTATCAAGCTCAAAAGATATAAGTGAAGCGTATAGAGTATTCTAGCAAATTCCAATTCATGTATGGCTCTCTCAAAAGGTGTGTACAGCAAGGATGATTGTGGTAAACAAACAAGCAAAGACGCAAATAATACAAGACGCTCCAAGCAAAGCACATATCATGTGGTGAATAAAAATATAGCTCCAAGTAAATTACCGATGGAAGTAGACGAAAGAGGGGATGCCTTCCGGGGCATCCCCAAGCTTTGACTTTTTGGTGTCCTTGGATTATCTTGGGGGTGCCATGGGAATCCCCAAGCTTAGGCTCTTTCCACTCCTTGTTCCATAATCCATCAAAAGAATTCACCCAAAACTTGAAAACTTCACAACACAGAACTCAATAGAAATCTCGTGAGCTCCGTTAGAGAAATAAGACAAAAGACTACTTTAGGGTACTGTAATGAACTCATTCTTTATTTATATTGGTGTTAAACCTACTGTATTCCAACTTCTCTATGGATCATAAACTATTTTACTAGCCATAGATTCATCAAAATAAGCAAACAACACACGCAAACCAGAATATGTCAACAACAGAACAGTCTGTAGTAATATGTAACTAACGCAAACTTCTGGAAATCTAAAAATTCTACCAAAATAGTACGTACTGGAAAATTTGCCTATTGATCAGCAGCAAAAAGAATCAATGCAAAAGCACGTTTCTGTGATTTATTGAATTTTTTCTCGTGAGCGCAAAGTTTCTGTTTTTCAGCAGAATCAAATCAACTATCATCATAGCTTATACTATAGGTTCTACTTGGCACAAACACTAACTAAAACATAAAACCACATGAAAAAAGAGGCTAGATGGATTATTTATTCCTAAACAGAAGCAAAAACAAAAAACAAAAAATAAAATTGGGTTTCCTCCCAACAAGCGTTATCGTTTAACGCCCCTAGCTAGGCATAAAAGCAAGGATAGATCTAGGTTTTGCCATCTTTGGTAGGCGGAGAGGATGATCTCCTCTCTATGGCATTTATTCTTCTATTTAAGGTAAGCACATGGCCATTAATGGAATAGGTAAGATTAAGCACGTTACGGAAGTTTGTCTCTACACTAGACTTCATCTCTTTAATAATTTCATTTTGATAAAAGCACAAGAGAGTAGAAGATTCAACCTTATCATTCATAGGATGCCCAAATATTGTTTTCATTTTTTCATAAGTATCTATAGCATCCCTTTCAAGAAAACTTCCTTCAAAAATAGAATCTAAAACTTGTTTTAAAGAAGCGGGCAAGCCAATATAAAAACTCTTTAAGTAATCTTCAATTTGATATTGAGGCACATAGCTAGCACGAATCCTTAATAACCTATCCCAAGCATCTTTTAAGGACTCATCAAGTAAATAGCGAAAAATTCCAGAGTCATCCTCGTCAAAATTATTCAAGCTCTCATTGAAGACCCCGGTGGGTCTTATAGTGTCATTATTCATGAGCTTAGAGAGGATAGATGGGTTGTCCAAGGCACTAGAGCTCGGGAGAAAACCCTTAGTTCTTTTTGACTCGGCCATGGCCACAAGTACTCCAACACACAAGCAAACAGCAAGGCAACGGGAAAAGGCAAACGGGAAAGAGAGGAGGAGATTGGGAAAGAGAGGGCGAATAAAACGGCAAGGGTGAAGTGGGGGAGAGGAAAATGAGAGGCAAATAATGTAATGCGAGAGATAGGGATTGTGATGGGTACTTGGTATGGTTGACTTTTGCGCAAACTCCCCGGCAACGGCGCCAGAAATTCTTCTTGCTACCTCTTGAGCACTGCGTTGGATTTCCCTGAAGAGGAGAGGATGATGCAGTAAAGTAGCGTAAGTATTTCCCTCAGTTTTTGAGAACCAAGGTATCAATCCAGTAGGAGATCACGCACAAGTCCCTCGTACCTGCACAAAACGATAGCTACTCGCAACCAACGGGATTAGGGGTTGTCAATCCCTTCACGGTCACTTACGAGGGTGAGATCTGATAGAGATGATAAATAATATTTTTGGTATTTTTGGTATATAGATGCAAAGTGAAAAGTAAAAGGCAAAGTAAAAACAAAGCAAGTAATAAAGTAATGGAGATTGATATGATGAGAATAGACCCGGGGGCCATAGGTTTCACTAGTGGCTTCTCTCAAGAGCATAGATATTCTACGGTGGGTGAACAAATTACTGTTGAGCAATTGACAGAATTGAGCATAGTTATGAGTATATCTAGGTATGATCATGTATATAGGCATCACGTCCGAGACAAGTAGATCGAGACGATTCTGCATCTACTACTATTACTCCACTCATCGACCGCTATCCAGCATGCATCTAGAGTATTAAGTTAAAAACAGAGTAACACCTTAAGCAAGATGACATGATGTAGAGGGATAAATTCATGCAATATGATAAAAACCCCATCTTGTTATCCTCGATGGCAACAATACAATACGTGCCTTGCTGCCCCTTCTGTCACTGGGAAACGACACCGCAAGATTGAACCCAAAGCCAAACACTTCTCCCATTGCAAGAACTACCAATCTAGTTGGCCAAACCAAACGAATAATTCGAAGAGACTTGCAAAGATAACTCAATCATACATAAAAGAATTCAGAGAAGATTCAAATATTATTCATAGATAAGCTGGATCATAAACCCACAATTCATCGGTCTCAACAAACACACCGCAAAAAGAAGATTACATCGAATAGATCTCCACAAGAGAGGGGGAGAACATTGTATTGAGATCCAAAAAGAGAGAAGAAGCCATCTAGCTACTAACTATGGACCTGTAGGTCTGAAGTAAACTACTCACACTTCATCGGAGAGGCCATGGTGTTGATGTAGAAGCCCTCCGTGGTGGATGCCCCCTCCGGCGGAGCTTCGGAACAGGCCCCAAGATGGGATATCGTGGATACAGAAGGTTGCGGAGGTGGAATTAGGTTTTTTGCTCCGTCTTTGATCTGACGGGGGTACGTAGGTATATATAGGAGGAAGGAGTACGTCGGTGGAGCAACAAGGGGCCCACGAGGTAGGGGGGCGCACCCTAGGGGGGCGCGCCCCCACCCTCGTGACCGCCTCTGTTACTTCTTGGAGCAGGGTCCAAGTCTCCTGGATCATGTTCAGTGAGAAAATCACGTTCCCGAAGGTTTCAATCCGTTTGGACTCCGTTTGATATTCCGTTTCTTCGAAACACTGAAATAGGCAAAAAACAACAATTCTGGGCTGGGCCTCCGGTTAATAGGTTAGTCCCAAAAATAATATAAAAGAGGAAAATAAAGCCCAATATAGTCCAAAACAGTAGATAAAGTAGCATGGAGCAATCAAAAATTATAGATACGTTGGAGGCATATCATTGACTAATGAAAATAATTGGACTCTTCCTGTGCCAATTCCTGAAGCAATTCCTGAACCAATTGAGCCAACTCCTGAGCCTATTCCTAAACCCACTCCGAAGAAGAGAGGTGTTTTATTTCTCAGTCCTGAAGATATGCAAGAGGAAAAGAAATCAATGAAAGATAAAGGTATTAAAGTTGAAGATGTTAAGAATTTACCTCCTATTGAAGAAATACATGGTCTTAATATACCGCCTGTTGAAGAACCATATTGTCTTGATAACCCGACACAGGTAGTAAAGGTAAATTCTCTCTATAGATATGATAAAGTTGAAATACCCTCTAGTAAATTTCATAGCCCGTGCTTGGATGAATTTGATGACTTTATGGCTAGACAAGAAAGTTTTAATGCTTATGTTGGTAGAGAGTTAAAGAATAATGCTATCGAGATAGGACGTGTAAGTGATAATCTGGCTAGAGTTAAAGATGAACTTCACCTTGTTAGCAAATTTGCTTCTATGGTTGCTACTGAAGATGAGCAAGTACTTAAAGCTCAAAATGATTTGCTTGAGGAATTAAATAATAAAAATGACTTTGCTATTAGAGTGGCTACTAGAACCGGTAGAATGACTTAGGAACCCTTGTATCCTGAAGGCCACCGCAAGAGAATCGAGCAAGATTCTCAAAGAAATAATTTAGAGGCACCTAGTTCTTCTAGAAAGAAGAAAAAGAAAAATGATAGAACTTTGCATGCTTCTAGTGAACCTACTGTAGACACACCTGAAAATCCCAATGATATTTCTATTTCTGATGCTGAAACACAATCAGGTGATGAACATGAACCTAGTGATAATGTTAATGATAATCTTCATGTTGATGCTCAACCTAGCAAAAACAATGATGTAGAGATTGAACCTGCTGTTGATCTTGATAACCCACAATCAAAGAATCAACATTATGATAAGAGATATTTTGTTGCTAGGAAGCACGGTAAAGAAAGAGAACCATGGGTTCAGAAACCCATGCCCTTTCCTCCTAAACCATCCAAGTCAAAGGATGATGAGGATTTTGAGCGCTTTGCTGAAATGATTAGACCTATCTTCTTATGTATGCGCTTAACTGATATGCTCAAAGTAAATCCTTATGCTAAGTATATGAAGGATATCATCACAAATAAAAGAAAGATACTGGAAGCTGAAATTTCCACCATGCTTACTAATTACACTTTTAAGGGTGGAATACCAAAGAAACTTGGAGATCCGAGTGTCCCAACTATACCATGCTCCATTAAAACAAATTATGTTAGAACTGCTTTATGTGATCTTGGAGCCGGTGTTAGTGTTATGCCTCTCTCTTTATATCGTAGACTTGAATTGAATAAGTTGACATCTACTGAAATATCTTTGCAAATGGCTGATCAATCAACTGCTATACCTGTCAGTATTTGTGAGGATGTGCCTGTTGTGGTTGCAAATGTCACCATCTTAACGGACTTTGTTATTCTTGATATTCCCGAGGACGATAGTATGTCTATTATCCTTGGTAGAACTTTTCTTAATACTGCAGGAGCTGTTATTGATTGCAACAAAGGCAAAGTCACTTTTCATGTTAATGGTAATGAGCATACGGTACACTTTCCGAGGAAACAATCTCAAGTTCATAGCATCAATTCTATTGAAAAAGTTCCAATTATTATTATTGGAGGTTTTGAATTTCCTCTCCCTACTGTCAAGAAAAAGTATGATATTCTTATTGTTGGGGATTTTCATATCCCCGTTGAGGTAACTTAGTGTTATTTGAAATTTCTCCCGTTCCGTGTTATTCAGAATGAGTTTGTTAACAAGACTTGATCAACCTTGTTAGTGGGTTCATTTTGACGATCACGAGATGGATGAAACTAGAAGGCACAAACTTTTGTACCCTCTTTTTACTTTCTGTTATTTAGAATAAATAAAGCAAAATAGTATTATCCGTCTGTTTTCTGATTTATCCATGCATTAAAAAATAGTCCGAAAATAAAAGTGCTCCAAATGCCCTGCAAATTTAGTATGGATTTTTCTGGAATATTTGAGGATTTTAGGCACTGAAATCACTGCAGGAGGGACAAGGACCAGGCCACGAGAGAGGAGGGCGCCCCCCACCTATAGGGCGCGCCCCTGTCTCGTGGGCCCCTAGTGGCTCCCCTCCACTTATGCCAGCACCCACACACTTCATCTTCTACCCAAAAAAATCCCCATCCAGCTCAAGCACGAGTTCTAGCTCGTTTTGCTGCGATTTTCGATCTCTTAGCTCAAAGCTCCATTCACAAAACTGCTTTGGGAGATTGTTGCTTGGTATGTGACTCCTCCATTGGTCCAATTAGTTTTTGTTCTAGTGCTTTATTCATTGCAAATTTTTGCTGCTTAGGTGACCATGTTCTTGAGCTTGCATGTTAAATTTATGAGGTCCCAAGCAATTCCAATACATGATATAGGCTCTAGGCATTTGTAGGAGTAGTTGCTACCAATCTTGTTTAGTTTTATTCACTTTTATTTTGAAGTTACTAAAATTTCAGAAATTTTCAGAAAATGTTAAGGAAACTTTTGAGGGGCTCCTCTAGCCAAGGCTCTCAGGAAAAACAAGCCAAAGAGAAGGAAAAGCGAAGTATAATCTTCCTCGCTTGGCGGAAGTACGGTCGTGTGAATGGCCATGTGAGGATTTCTTGAAAGAAGCTGGAATTCATGAAGATTTATATTCTTTGATCGAGACTGCAGGCCTCACCAGTTTCATCAACGACCGAATCGATCAGTATCTCTTACTTACCAATACTTTCGTGCAAAACTTTTATTACTATCCTAAGAAGTCACCGCCTGCAGTATCATTTCATTTATATGATGAGTTCAGAGAAATGTCTTTACGTGATTTTTCCGCGGTGTGTAGGATACCTTATGAGGGAGAATTAGAGGAACCCCATAGTGAAGATGTGGATGGCTTTGTTAAAACTATCGCTATAGAGGAGCCAAAGAAGGGTTCCGAGGCAAAAGCCTCTAGCATACACTTTCCTGTTTTACGCTACTTTGCCATATTTGCTAGTAGATGCTTGATTGGTCATGGAAATAGTGGAAACCTGAGTGTTCCTGATATTATCATTCTTCAACATGCCTTGCTTGGAGACAATATTTTAGTATCGGTGTCGTCGTTGCTAAACGGCTAGCCCTGAATCGTACAAAAGGCCATATTTGGAGGTATCTATGCTGCACATCTTGTTAGACATTTTCAAATACCCATTAGGCATATTGAGAAAGAGGAGACAATATTGCCTCCTCACATTTTAGATTACAAGAGCATGGTGGCACACAAGTTTATTGTTGACAACGAAGATAGAATGCTCTTGTATAAACTTAGATTCAATAAGAAGCATTTTGAGATTATTATTTGCCTTGGCCTTTGTTGTTTGATTTGCTTGCAGAAAATTTTCTCGTCACACCGGAAGCGGTGAACAACCATCGAGCCCAAGCTTTTACTCCAGAACCTGAACCTGAGCCGGAACCTGAGCTGGACCCTTATCGTGCATCATCTGTCCAGTGGGATACGGAGATGGCCAGCCAGTATTATCCTGATTACACCTCTCATTACACCGGAGAGAGTAGCGATGGTCCTTGGTACTAGACCAACTTAGGCCAAAAGCCTAAGCTTGGGGGAGTACGTATTTCTCACCGACTTTACATTCATGTTCACACACTAGTCGTCGGTGCTCATACTCTTTCATTGTAATATCCATGCTAGTTTAAATTTCATTTTCTAGTTTTCTTCTTGTGTGTTTGATAAACCTTAAGAAAAACCAAAAAAATTAGTTAGTTTAATTTCCATGCTTGTAGTAGGAATTAAAATGAAAACCCAAAAAGATTTCTAGTTCTTCTTTTTACTTGTTGGGAGCTTTCTCGTGTAAATAGTTTTATTTTCTTTTCTTTCCTTTGGGGGTCGAGAAGACCAAATTGAAAATGCATAGTGGCTCTCATATGCATGATTGTTTATTTAACTTAGAGCCTATATTACCTTGTCTTCTCTCTTGAGTTGAATGCTTGCAGATTCCAGCTTAGTCCAATGCACGTGCACTCTTATTATTATACACATTGTTCGGTCGTGCAAGTGAAAGGCAATAATGACGATATATGATGGACTTATTGGGATGAGAAAAGCTGGTATGAACTCGACCTCTCTTGTTTTTGTAAATATGATGAGTTCATCATTTCTGAGTCAGCTATTATGAAGTAAACATATTTGCAATGACATTTAGAGATTATAGTTGCTTGTTCCATGCTTGATTAGCTATGAGTTATAATGGTTTACCTTGCATGCCAACATGCTATTAGAATGATTATGATGTGGTATGATGGGATGGTATCCTCCTTTGAATGAATTGAGTGACTCGACTTGGCACATGTTCACACATGTAGTTGAAACAAATCAACATAGCCTTCATGATATTTATGTTCATGGTGGATTATATCCTACTCATGCTTGTATTTAGTGTGAATTAATTTTAATGCATATTTATGACTGTTATCGCTCTCTCAGTTGGTCGCTTCCCAGTCTTTTGCTAGCCTTCACCTATACTAAGCGGGAATACTGCTTGTGCATCCAAACTCCTTAAACCCAAAAGTTCTTCCATATGAGTCCACTATACCTTCCTATATGCGGTATCTACCTGCCGTTCCAAGTAAATTTGTATGTGCCAAACTCCAAACCTTCAAATGAAATTCTGTTTTGTATGCTCGAGCAGCTCATGTTACAACTAGGGTTGCCTATATCTTCCATGCTAGGTGGGTTATTCTCACGAGGAGTGGACTCTGCTCCTCATTCACGAGAAAGGGCCGGTAACCGGGATGCCCAGTCCCATGATCCAAAAAGATCAAAGCAAATCAAATTAATTAAACAAAACTCCCCCAGGGTTGTTGTTAGTTGGAGGCACTCGTTGTTTCGAGCAAGCCATGGATTTATGCTTTTTGGTGGTTGGGGGAGTATAAACCTTTACCATTCTATTTGGGAACTGCCTATAATGCATGTAGTATGGAAGATACAACCATCTCATAGTTGTTGCGTTGATAGTGAAAGTATGCCGCTCAAAATGTTATTCAATCTCTATTTTATAATCGAGCTCTGGCACCTCTACAAATCCCTGCTTCCCTCTGCGAAGGGCCTATCTATTTACTTTTATGTTGAGTCACCACCCTTCTTATTAAAAGCACCCGCTGGAGAGCACACTGTCATTTGCATTCATTATTGTTGGTTTATATTGGGTATGACTTGACTGGATCTCTTTTACCATAAATTACAATGTTTAGTCAGTCCTTGATCTTTAAAGGTGCTCTGCATTTATGTTTTGCGGTCTCAGAAAGGGCTAGCGAGATACCATTTTCTTATATCATGTTATAATTATTTTGAGAAAGTGTTGTCATCCGAGTTTTATTATTATGGCTCGCTAGCTGATTATGCTATTGATATGAGTGATTGTGAGAGCTAAGTGTTATTGTGAGTATGGTTAGTTCATAATATTTGCTGAAACTTGAATGTTGGCTTTTCATGTTTACAACAACAAGAGCAAACAGAGTTTGTACAAGTTTTTCTTTATCACTTTCAGTTTATCAACTGAATTGCTTGAGGACAAGCAATGGTTTAAGCTTGGGGGAGTTGATACGTCTCCAACGTATCTACTTTTCCAAACACTTTTGCCCTTGTTTTGGACTCTAATTTGCATGATTTGAATGAAACTAACCCGGACTGACGTTGTTTTCAGCAGAACTGCCATGATGTTGTTTTATGTGTAGAAAAGAAAAGTTCTCGGAATGTCCTGGAAATCCACGGAGGCACTTTTTGGAATTAATAAGAATTTTTGGATAAAGAGTCAACACTAGGGGGCCCACATGCTGTCCACAAGACAGGGGGACATCCCCCCTAGGGCGCGCCCTCCTATCTCGTGGCCCCCCTGGACCTCCTCCGACGTCAATTCCAACTCTATATATTCCGTCTCGCGGAGAGAAAAATCAGAGAGAAAGTTTCATCGCGTTTTACAACACGGAGCCACCGCCAAGAATCTCTCTCGGGAGGGCTGATCTGGAGTCTGTTCGGGGCTCCGGAGAGGGGGATTCGTCGCCGTCGTCATCATCAACCATCCTCCATCACCAATTTCATGATGCTCACCGCCGTGCGTGAGTAATTCCATCGTAGGCTTGCTGGACGGTGATGGGTTGGATGAGATTTACCATGTAATCAAGTTAGTTTTGTTAGGGTTTGATCCCTAGTATCCACTATGTTCTGAGATTGATGTTGCTATGACTTTGCTATGCTCAATGCTTGTCACTAGGGCCCGAGTGCCATGATTTCAGATCTGAACCTATTATGTTTCCATGAATATATGTTTGTTCTTGATCCTATCTTGCAAGTCTATAGTCACCTATTATGTGTTATGATCCGACAACCCCGAAGTGACAATAATCGGGATACTTCTCGGTGATGACCGTAGTTTGAGGAGTTCATGTATTCACTATGTGCTAATGTTTTGTTCCAGTTCTCTATTAAAAGGATGTCTTAATATCCCTTAGTTTCCGTTAGGACCCCGCTGCCACGGGAGGGTAGGACAAAAGATGTCATGCAAGTTCTTTTCCATAAGCACGTATGACTATTTACGGAATACATGCCTACATTACATTGATGAATTGGAACTAGTTCTGTGTCACCCTATGTTATAGCTATTACATGAGGAATCGCATCCGACATAATTATCCATCACTGATCCATTGCCTACGAGCTTTTCATATATTGTTCTTTGCTTATTTACTTTTCCATTGCTACTGTTACAACTACTACAAAAACCCAAAAACATTTATCTTTACTGTTGCTACTGTTACCATTACTATCATACTACTTTGCTACTAAATACTTTGCTACAGATACTAAGTTATCCAGGTGTGGTTGAATTGACAACTCAACTGCTAGTACTCAAGAATATTCTTTGGCTCCCCTTGTGTCGAATCAATAAATTTGGGTTGTACTTCACCCTCAAAAGCTGTTGCGATCCCCTACACTTGTGGGTTATCACATTTCCCCGAAGGGACAGACACAGGAACAAAGAAGGACACATGTCGGCCAGCCTAAGTGTTCCAGAGCAGTAGCAAGCTACCATGGCTCAGTGGAAGCACTAGGAGACATTTCCCGGTAAGAGAGGCTACCAAGGATAAACAACTAGTTTGTCAGATCCCACACATACCAAGCATTTCAATAACAGACACACAATATGCTCGATATGTGCAAATACAACAAGGCATCACAACATGACTCTACAACTCAAGTAACTCTTTTGAGGTGGCGCACATGAGTCCACATATTCACCATATCAATACACCACTATGGACCCACTCCCGTCTCCCTACGAGAATGCCATCCATAGCACTCACGCTTATCTTGCGTATTTTAGAGTATCCACTTTCACTTGTCTATGAACTGTACAGGCAACCCAGAAGTCCTTTACCGCGGACACGGCTATTCGAATAGATAATGTTGACCCTGCAGGGGTGTACTTCTTCACACACGCTCTCACCACTTATCGCCGTTTACACGACATGTACTCAGCAACCTTCAAGCGGAAGCCTAGCGAGGGTGTCGGCCACGACCTAACTAACCACACAAATCTCTCGTCCAGGTTTATCGCCTATTCGGGTTCCATCCACAAGGAGATCCGGACGGGGTGCCACTCACGGCCCCAAACGATGTGTGCAGGGTTCCCAAGCCCACCTCGACGGGTGGACCTACGCTTGGTACACCGTGCCATGGTGCCTAGTCTGTCCCAAGCCCACCTGTACCGGGTGCCACTTGGTAGACTACTAACACTACCTGCAAACACCAGAAACTAGTTGCAACTCCTGGACAGAGATCATGTTGATTAATAAGTCGAGAGGGGTCAAGTTACCGGAACCCAATGTGTGGTAGTAACTGTTCATGGATCACAAACACAGAACTCAGTTCCTGAGGACGATTTGAATGAGACAACCCACCATGTACTCCTACATGGCCTCTCATCGCTACCTTTACCAAATCGTGTTCACACACTTAGCTCTCAACAGTAGGACATGTTCACCACATTCCAATTCATCCCTGATGAATTAGACCTGACACAACTCTAATCCATAGCAGGCATGACAAACAAGCATGAATGAGTAGGCACATCAGGGCTCAAACAACTCCTACTCATGCTAGTGGGTTTCATCTATTTACTGTGGCAATGAAAGGTCATGCAGAGGAAAGGGGTTCAACTACCGCATCATGTAACAGTTGAATCGGTGTTGTCCTAATGCAGTAAAATAGAGTAGGAGTGAGAGAGTGGGATTGTATCGGGATGAACAAGGGGGTTTTGCTTGCCTGGCACTTCTGAAGATAGCATTGAGTCTTCATCAGTGTCAACGATCACAATGTCGGAACATCGTCTACCGAGAGGGGACAAATACCGGCAACAGAGAACAAATACAATCAATGCAATGCACAATATGATGCATGCTCATGACATGTCAATATGCTGCGTGTTGGGCTAATGCAACTAAAACCAGAGTGGTTTGAGCTTATTTGAATCAAAGATTCAAATACAAGCCTAAACTATGAACTCATATAAGTGCATTATCATGTTTCGTCTAAACAACAAGGTTAGGTTGCTCTAACATGCATGAAACCAGTACAAATGGAAAGGTTGGATTTTTTGATCATGTTCATATATAACTTTTTTCAATCTGAGTTATAGATTTTTTTTAATGATTTTTTGAAGTTTTGGACATTTTCTGAAAATAAATAAATGAAATAGATTTATTTAAAATCCAAAAAAGCATTAGTGCGTCATCCTGACGTCAGAATGACGTCATCAGGTCAACAGCGTCAGCCCAGGTCAAACCTGACGCTGGGACCCACTGGTCAGTGACTAGGCTAATTAACAGAGACTGTTAGTGCTAATTTAATCCTAACTAAAAGTGTCAGTGGGGCATGGGCCCACATGTTAGTGACCCAGGGGGGTCAAACTGTGGTCAACCCTGGGTCAAACTCACCGGAGTTGACCCGTGGCTCGTCCCCGACGAGGCCAGGGACGGTGGAGGGCGTAGGGATTCCTCCTCCGGTGACCAAATGGCCGGCGGAGGGCATCTACGCGTAACCCAGGCTCTCGCTCATCCAAAGCAACAGGCGGCAGCAGCTAGGGTGGCCAGAATCTTCGTCGGCGTTGGCCGTGGCGGCTGCCGGAGCTCGGTTGAGCTCGGGGTCGAGGCTACAACGGCCGTGGCGATGTGGGGTTGGCACCTATGGCTTCTACCGGTGCGGTGAGGACGTGGGTGTGCTCAGTTGGGTGCTACGGTGACTATGGCCACGGCGGCGAGGGGCTCAGGCGGCGGCGCGTTTTGGTCATCGGCAAAGCGGCGGCTATGGCGAGGAAAAGAGCATGGGAGAGAGGGGAGAAGAGGCAGGGGCTCACGATGTTTCGAGTGAATGAGACGGCGAGCTCGGGGGTGGCGTCAAGGCTACGTACGGGCAATGGCGATCTTGGTCAACCCAAGGTTGCAGAAGGCGTCGGGGGCGGTGCTTCGAGGCATCCGGCGTTGTGTAGCTCAGTGAGGAGGTCGAGGACGAAGTGGCGGAGCTTCTGGGCGCGTCGGTGAAGCGTGGGGTGGCCGGTGGCCGCGGGAACGGCGAGCATCACGACGGGCGGGTTCGGGCGGCTGCACCTGAGAGAGACAGAGGAGGGGAGAAGCACGGGGAGAGGTCGACGGGATTCCAGGGGGGTTCGTGGAGATTCCAGAGGCGTCCAGGGCGTCGGGGGTGCACGCAGGCAGGCAGGAGGTGGCCGACGCATGGTGGCCATGCGCCTCGCGAGGAGGAAGATGACTGGCAGTTGGGCTTGGGTGGGCTGCACAGGAGCTGGGCCGACTACAGTTGCAGGCCGCCAGGTACGTTTCTGTTCTTTCCTTTTCTTCCTGTTTTAATTCTGTTTTTATTTAATATTTGCCACTGTTTTCAAATTCACATGAACTAAAACAGTGCCAAACTACTCTGAATGTTTTTATGCACATACTTTGGACTAGGCCAGATGCACATAAAATAACTCAGGTTTTTCTGAAATATATTCCATATAATAGGAATATAATTCCAAATTCAAATAAAATATGATTTAAATTCAGTGCCCAAAATTATTCTTTAAAAATGGTCATTATTTTTGGTTTGGGTCTAAGCCCTTGCCAAAAATACCAGACATTAATGAAGAGCATTTTTGGTTCATTGAATGGAATTTTTAGGGTTCTTGCCCTTTATTTCATTTTGAGGCTTCAACAATCCTCAGTTCAGGTTTCAAGAATTTAAACATGATCCACACATGGAGCTAGCCTAGTGCATTACCAGAACTAGGGATGTGACAACTCACCCCCAGTAAACAATAATCTCGTCCCGAGATTCAAGCGTAGGGTAGGATGAAGGGGGGACGTAAACTAACATAATCTTCACGATCCAGGTTGCACTTCATAAGGGCATTGATTCAATCACCATCTTTGTCTTGAAGATTTGCTCTGAGAACTCCAACTAACATGACAACGAGAGGAAAGGAAAAACTCTAGAAGGATCGATCTTCTCTAAGATCAAACAACTTAGGATCAACTCACGGGGTGAGTCATAGCAACATCTCTCGAGCTGAGACACGAGGCACACATCTAGAGGAATGGAGTGGAACAGATGACGGAAGTTCAACAGGTAGACAACAATTTCACACTTAAGAAGGTGATGAACAGTTGTCAACGTAGCGAGGAGTTGAATTGCCATGATACCATAACGAGACATCTTAGAGGAGGTGACTCATGGAGTTATTACTCTAAGTGGCAAAAAGAATTACCTTTGATATAAAGATCATTGAGACTCTCTATACCAGCATGGGACAAATCTCGAGCGATGGTTTGGAGGAGTTCTGTAGAATGGCATACTCGGACTAGTATGGATGATGTAGATTACCTTGTTGAAGACAACGCAATGGACAATTTTTCTTATCATCGTAGATGGATGGAGCCCATGGTAGGACCACTTGGAAATGATCATGATCAGTAATTACTGAGAAGGGTAGTCCACGGTAGGGTGGCACAATGGCGGTGCAAGCTGGGAACAAAATGCAAATGCTGGGAATGACTTTGGTAACTGGGGAGAAACCCAATAGTAGAGAGTGAGTCCACTGTTCGAAAGGTTGTAGCATAACCGGGGAAACTGAGAACAATCCCAATTAGAACTATGATAGCACCTAGTGCTTGTGCGTGCTCTCAAGAACTTGAGCATTTCCACATTCATCAAGGTTTTGCCAACATCCGTGTCAAGGATCCTGGCAACACAACTTACTACCATGATGGATAGTGATGGATGATGCAGACGCAAAGGAAGGTTACACTGATAACCCACAAGTGTAGGGGACCGCAACAGCTTTCGAGGGTGAAGTACAACCCAAATTTATTCATTCGACACAAGGGGAGCCAAAGAATATTCTTGAGTATTAGCAGTTGAGTTGTCAATTCAACCACACCTGGATAACTTAGTATCTGCAGCAAAGTATTTAGTAGCAAAGTAGTATGATAATAAAGGTAACTGTGGCAAAAGTAAATATAATAGTTTTTGGGTTTTTGTAGTAGTTGTAACAGTAGCAACGGAAAAGTAAATAAGCGAAGAACAATATGTGGAAAGCTCGTAGGCAATGGATCAGTGATGGATAATTATGTCGGATGCGATTCCTCATGTAATAGCTATAACATAGGGTGACACAGAACTAACTTTTCTTTTCTACACATAAAACAACATCATGGCAGTTCTGCTGAAAACAACGTTAGTCCGGGTTAGTTTCATTCAAATCATGCAAATTAGAGTCCAAAACAAGGGCAAAAGTGTTTGGAGAAGTAGATACGTTGGAGACGTATCAACTCCCCCAAGCTTAAACCTTTGCTTGTCCTCAAGCAATTCAGTTGATAAACTAAAAGTGATAAAGAAAAACTTCTACAAACTCTGTTTGCTCTTCTTGTTGTAAACATGAAAAGCCAACATTCAAGTTTTAGCAAATATTTTGAACTAAACATACTCACAATAACACATAGCTCTCACAATTACTCATATCAATAACATAATCAGCTAGCGAGCCATAATAATAAAGCTCGGATGACAACACTTTCTCAAAATAATCATAACATGATATAACAAAATGGTATCTCGCTACCCCTTTCTGAGACCGCAAAACATAAATGCAGAGCACCTTTAAAGATCAAGGACTGACTAAACATTGTAATTCATGGTAAAAGAGATCCAGTCAAGTCATACCCAATATAAACCAATAATAATGAATGCAAATGACAGTGTGCTCTCTAGCGGGTGCTTTTAATAAGAAGGGTGATGATTCAACATAAAATTAAATAGATAGGCCCTTCGCAGAGGGAAGTAGGGATTTGTAGAGGTGCCAGAGCTCGATTTTAAAATAGAGATTGAATAACATTTTGAGCGGCATACTTTCACTGTCAACGCAACAACTATGAGATGGCTGTATCTTCCATACTACATGCATTATAGGCAGTTCCCAAACAGAATGGTAAAGGTTTATACTCCCCCAACCTCCAACAAGCATCAATCCATGGCTTGCTGGAAACAACGAGTGCCTCCAACTAACAATAGCCCTGGGGGAGTTTTGTTTAATTAATTTGATTTGCTTTGATCTTTTTGGATCATGGGACTAGGCATCCTGGTTACCGGCCCTTTCTCGTGAATGAGGAGCGGAGTCCACTCCTCATGAGAATAACCCACCTAGCATGGAAGATATAGGCAGCCCTAGTTGTAACATGAGCTGCTCGAGCATACAAAACAGAATTTCATTTGAAGGTTTGGAGTTTGGCACATACAAATTTACTTGGAACGGCATGTAGATACCGCATATAGGAAGGTATGGTGGACTCATATGGAATAACTTTGGGGTTTAAGGAGTTTGGATGCACAAGCAGCATTC
This sequence comes from Triticum aestivum, assembly GCF_018294505.1. Lineage (NCBI taxonomy): Eukaryota > Viridiplantae > Streptophyta > Magnoliopsida > Poales > Poaceae > Triticum > Triticum aestivum. Next base: position 151,040,853 of record NC_057798.1, read on the forward strand.
CCGCTTAGTACAGGTGAAGGCTAATAGAAGACTGGGAAGCGACCAATTGAGAGAGCGACAACAGTCATAAACATGCACTAAAATTAATTCACACCGAATACAAGCATGTAAGATATAATCCACCATGAACATAAATATCGTGAAGGCTATGTTGATTTGTTTCAACTACATGTGTGAACATGTGCCAAGTCGAGTCACTCAATTCATTCAAAGGAGGATACCATCCCATCATACCACATCATAATCATTCTAATAGCATGTTGGCGCGCAAGGTAAACCATTATAACTCATAGCTAATCAAGCATGGCATAAGCAACTACAATCTCTAAATGTCATTGCAAATATGTTTACTTCATAATAGCTGACTCAGAAACGATGAACTCGTCATATTTACGAAAACAAGAGAGGTTGAGTTCGTACCAGCTTTTCTCATCCCAATAAGTCCATCATATATCGTCATTATTGCCTTTCACTTGCATAACCGAATGATGTGTATAATAATAAGAGTGCACGTGCATTGGACTAAGCTGGAATCTGCAAGCATTCAACTCAAGAGAGAAGACAAGGTAATATGGGCTCTAAGGTAAATAAACAATCATGCATATGAGAGCCACTAAACATTTTCAATATGGTCTTCTCGACCCCCAAAGGAAAGAAAAGAAAATAAAACTATTTACACGGGAAAGCTCCCAACAAGTAAGAAGAAGAACTAGAAATCTTTTTGGGTTTTCATTTTAATTTCTACTAGAGGCATGGAAATTAAACTAACTAATTTTTTTTTCGTTTTTCTTAAGGTTTATCAAACACACAAGAAGAAAACTAGAAAAAAGAAATTTAAACTAGCATGGATAATACAATGAAAGAGTATGAGCACCGATGACTAGCATGTGAACATGAATGTAAAGTCGGTGAGAAATACGTACTCCCCCAAGCTTAGGCTTTTGGACTAAGTTGGTCTAGTACCAAGGACCGCCTGGCTGATATCCATAAGTGAAACCGGGATTGTACTGAGATGCAGCGGCAACCGCCTCCTGAGCTACAGCGTGTTGGCGAGATGCCTCCACTCCCCTCTCATATTCAGCTGCTTCCTCCCTGGTGACAACATATCTTCCTTTTGCCTTATAATCAAAAATGTAGGGAGCAGGAAGAGTAACAGGGACGATGTTGCGTCTGTCAAAGATTAGTCGATAATGGAGGAATTGTTCATTCCTATCAAGAAAATGATGATTGAACATAGCTTATTTATCCAAATAAACAGGAGGTAAAATTATATCGCCCTCTCGTGGGGCTATATTAAAATAATTAGCCACACGGGTTGCATAAATTCCTCCAAATAAATCTCCCTTTCTACTATTATCTGCAACCTACGTGCAACTATTTCCCCCAAGTTATAACCTTTAAAACCTAACACATCACTCTTGAGGACACACAAATCAGGGACACACATGTGACATGCTTCATCCTTACCATTAATACATCTACCAATGAAGAGAACAAAATAATGTATAGCAGGAAAATGAATGCTCCCTATGGTAGCTTGTGCTATGTCCCTAGATTCTCCCACAGTAATACTAGCAAGAAAATCTCTAAATTCAGATTTGTGAGGATCATTAATATTGCCCCACTGCGGGAGTTTGCAAGCAGTTGTAAAATCATCTAAATCCATGGTATAAGATTTATCATAAATATCAAACATGACACTAGGAGAATTACGCGCACTCGTATATTTGAACCTCCGCACAAAAGAATCAGTCAATTGATAATACTGCGGACACTTATCTTGTAAGAAGTCCTCCAGCTCGGCATTACGCACATACGCGTTAAATTCCTCCTTGAAGCCTACTTCGACCATAAAATCATCGGATGGCCACTCACAAGCCCGTACATTTGCGTCCCTTGGCAATTCAACATCTTGCTCACGTATAGCAATCCTTGGCCCTTTCTTTGCTGAGGAACCACCTTGGTACATTCTTCTAAGCATAATTCTTTTTCTGAAAATTTCTAAAATTTTAGTAACTTCAAAATAAATGTGAATAAAACTAAACAAGATTAATAGCAACTACTCCTACAAGTGCCTAGAGCCTATATCATGCATTGGGATTGCTTGGGACCTCAAAATTTTGACATGCAAGCTCAAGAACATGGTCACCTATGCAGCAAAAATTTGCAATGAATAAAGCACTAGAACAAAAACTAATTGGACCAATGGAGGAGTCACATACCAAGCAACAATCTCCCAAAGCAGTTTTTGTGAATGGAGCTTTGAGCAAGGAGATCGAAAATCGCAGCAAAACGAGCTAGAACTCGTGCTTGAGCTGGATGGGGATTTTTTTTTGGGTAGAAGATGAAGTGTGTGGGTGCTGGCATAAGTGGAGGGGGCCACCAGGGGCCCACGAGACAGGGGGCGCACCCTATAGGGGGGGCGCCCTCCACTCTCGTGGCCTGGTGCTTGCCCCTCCTGCAGTGATTTCAGTGCCTAAAATCCTCAAATATTCCAAAAAAAATCATACTAAATTTGCAGGGCATTTGGAGCACTTTTATTTTTAGACTATTTTTAATGCACGGAAATTTCAGAAAACAGACAGATAATACTATTTTTGCTATATTTATTCTAAATAACAGAAAGTAAAAAGAGGGTACAGAAAGTTGTGCCTTCTAGTTTCATCCATCTCGTGATCATCAAAATGAATCCACTAACAAGGTCTATCAAGTCTTGTTAAAAAACTCATTCTGAATAACACGGAACCAGAGAAATTTCGAATAATACTAAGTTACCTCAACGGGGATATGAAAATCCCCAACAATAAGAATATCATACTTTTTCTTGACAGTAGGGAGAGGAAATTCAAAACCTCCAAAAATAATAGTTGGAACTTTTTCAATATAATTGATGCTATGAACTTGAGATTCTTTCCTCGGAAAGTCTACCGTATGCTCATTACCATTAACATGAAAACTGACATTGCCTTTGTTGCAATCAATAACAGCCCCTGCAGTATTAAGAAAAGGTCTACCAAGGATAATAGACATACTATCGTCCTCGGGAATATCAAGAATAACAAAGTCCGTTAAGATAGTGACATTTGCAACCACAACAGGCACATCCTCACAAATACCGATAGGTATAGCAGTTGATTTATCAGCCATTTGCAAAGATATTTCAATAGGTCTCAACTTATTCAATTCAAGTCTACGATATAAAGAGAGAGGCATAACACTAACACCGGCTCCAAGATCACATAAAGCAGTTCTAACATAGTTACTTTTAATGGAGCATGGTATAGTTGGCACACCCGGATCTCCAAGTTTCTTTGGTATTCCACCGTTAAAAGTGTAATTAGAAAGCATGGTGGAAATTTCAGCTTCCGGTATCTTTCTTTTATTTGTAATGATATCCTTCATATACTTAGCATAAGGATTTACTTTCAGCATATCAGTTAAGCGCATACGTAAGAAAATGGGTCTAATAATTTCAGCAAAGCGCTCAAAATCCTCATCATCCTTTGACTTGGATGGTTTAGGAGGAAAGGGCATGGGTTTCTGAACCCATGGTTCTCTTTCTCTACCGTGCTTTCTAGCAACAAAGTCTCTCTTATCATAACATTGATTCCTTGATTGTGGGTTATCAAGATCAACAGCAGGTTCAATCTCTACATCATTGTTTTTGCTAGGTTGAGCATCAACATGAACATTATCATTAACATTATCACTAGGTTCATGTTCATCACCTGATTGAGTTTCAGCATCAGAGATAGAAATATCATTGGGATTCTCATGTGTGTCTATAGTAGGTTCACTAGAAGCATGCAAAATTCTATCGTCTTTCTTTTTCTTATTTTTAGAAGAACTAGGTGCCTCTAAATTATTTATCTGAGAATCTTGCTCGATTCTCTTAGGGTGGCCTTCAGATACAAAGGTTCCTGAGTCATTCTACCAGTTCTAGTAGCCACTCTAACAACAAAGTCATTTTTATTATTTAATTCCTCAAGCAAATCTTTTTGAGCTTTAAGTACTTGCTCAGCTTGAGTAGCAACCATAGAAGCATATTTGCTAATGAGGTGAAGTTCATCTTTAACTCTAGCCAGATTATCACTTACACGTCCTATCTCGAAAGCATTATTTTTTAACTCTCTACCAACATAAGCATTAAAACTTGTTTGTCTAGCCATAAAGTCATCAAATTCATCCAATCATGGGCTATAAAATTTAGTAGAGGGTATTTCAACTTTATCATATCTATAGAGAGAATTTACCTTTACTACCTGTGTCGGGTTATCAAGACAATGTGGTTCTTCAATAGGCGGTATATTAAGACCATGTATTTCTTCAATAGGAGGTAAATTCTTAACATCTTCAGCTTTAATACCTTTTTCTTTCATTGATTTCTTTGCCTCTTGCATATCTTCAGGATTGAGAAATAAATCACCTCTCTTCTTTGGAGTGGGTTTAGGAATAGGCTCAGGAGTTGGCTCAATTGGTTCAGGAATTGCTTCAGGAATTGGCTCAGGAAGAGTCCAATTATTTTCATTAGTCAACATATTATTCAATAATATTTCAGCTTCGTCGACTGTTCTTTCCCTGAAAACACAACCAGCACAACTATCCAAGTAGTCCTTGGAAGCATCGGTTAGTCCATTATAAAAGATATCAAGTATTTCATTTTTCTTAAGAGGATGATCAAGCAAAGCATTAAGTAACCGGACAAGCCTCCCCCAAGCTTGTGGGAGACTCTCTTCTTTGATTTGCACAAAATTATATATTTCCCACAAGGCAGCTTGTTTCTTATGAGCGGAGAAATATTTAGCAGAGAAGTAATAAATCATATCCTGGGGACTACGCACACAACCAGGAGCAAGGGAATTATACCAAGTCTTAGCATCACCCTTTAATGAGAACGGAAATATCTTAATGATATAGAAATAGCGAGACTTCTCATCATTAGTAAATAGGGTAGCTATATCATTCAACTTGGTAAGATGTGCCACAACAGTTTCAGATTCAAGGCCATAAAAAGGATCAGATTCAACTAAAGTAATAATCTCAGGATCAACAGAGAATACATAATCCTTATCAGTAACACAGATAGGTGAAGTAGCAAAAGCAGGGTCAGGTTTCATTCTAGCATTAAGAGACTGCTACTTCCATTTAGCTAATAATTTCTTAAGACCATATCTATCATTGCAAGCAAAGATTTCCCTAGCAGCTTCTTCATTCATAACATAACCCTCAGGAACAACAGGCAATACATAATCATTGGGAGAACCTTCATCATCACTATCATCAGTAATAGGATCTTCAGTAATTTCATTCCCCCTAACTCTAGCAAGTTGTTCATCAAGAAATTCACCTAATGGCAAAGTAGTATCAAGCACAGAAGTAGTTTCATCTTCATAGCAGAAGTGGCATCATCAATAACATGCGACATATCAGAATTCATAGCAGTAGCAGCTTTAGGTGTCGCAAGCTTACTCATAACAGAAGGAGAATCTAGTGCAGAGCTAGATGGCAGTTCCTTACCTCCCCTCGTAGTTGAGGGATAGATCTTGGTTTTAGCGTCTTTCAAGTTCTTCATACTGATCAACAGATATAAATCCCAAGTGACTCAGAGAACAGAGCTATGCTCCCCGGCAACGGCGCCAAAAATTAGTCTTGATAACCCACAAGTGTAGGGGATTGCAACAGCTTTCGAGGGTGAAGTACAACCCAAATTTATTGATTCGACACAAGGGGAGCCAAAGAATATTCTTGAGTATTAGCAGTTGAGTTGTCAATTCAACCACACCTGGATAACTTAGTATCTGCAGCAAAGTATTTAGTAGCAAAGTAGTATGATAATAAAGGTAACGGTGGCAAAAGTAAAGATAATAGCTTTTGGGTTTTTGTAGTAGTTGTAACAGTAGCAACAGAAAAGTAAATAAGCGAAGAACAATATGTAGAAAGCTCATAGGCAATGGATCAGTGATGGATAATTATGTCGGATGCGATTCCTCATGTAATATCTATAACATAGGGTGACACAGAACTAGCTCCAATTCATCAATGTAATGTAGGCATGTATTCCGTAAATAGTCATACGTGCTTATGGAAAAGAACTTGCATGACACCTTTTGTCCTACCCTCCCGTGGCAGCGGGGTCCTAGTGGAAACTAAGGGATATTAAGGCCTCCTTTTAATAGATAACCGGAACAAAGCATTAGCACATAGTGAATACATGAATTCCTCAAACTACGGTCATCTCCGAGAAGTATCCCAATTATTGTCACTTCGGGGTTGTCGGATAATAACACATAATAGGTGACTATAGACTTGCAAGATAGGATCAAGAACACATATATATTCATGAAAACATAATAGGTTCAGATCTAAAATCATGGCACTCGGGCCCTAGTGACAAGCATTAAGCATAGCAAAGTCATAGCAACATCAATCTCAGAACATAGTGGATACTAGGGATCAAACCCTAACAAAACTAACTTGATTACATGGTAAATCTCATCCAACCCATCACCGTCCAGCAAGCCTACGATGGAATTACTCACGCACGGCGGTGAGCATCATGAAATTGGTGATGGAGGATGGTTGATGATGACGACGGCGATGAATCCCCCTCTCCGGAGCCCCAAACAGACTCCAGATCAGCCCTCCCGAGAGAGATTAGGGCTTGGCGGCGGCTCTGTGTCATAAAACACGATGAAACTTTCTCTCTGATTTTTTCTCCGCGAGACGGAATATATGGAGCTGGAGTTGACGTCTGTGGAGGTCCTGCGCGGCCTAGGGGGGGGGCCTGTCTCGTGGATAGGCCCTGGGCCCCCTGATGTATTTCTTTCGACTAGAAATTCTTATTAATTCCAAAAAGTGCCTCCGTGGATTTTCAGGACATTCCGAGAACTTTTCTTTTCTACACATAAAACAACATCATGGCAGTTCTGCTGAAAACAACGTTAGTCTGGGTTAGTTTCATTCAAATCATGCAAAATAGAGTCCAAAACATGGGCAAAAGTGTTTGGAAAAGTAGATACGTTGGAGACGTATCAAACACCTTATCAGATTTCACCTTAGCAAGGCCAAGGAAACGGAATCTGGATGATCGACTGAGAGACATTTAGCACTCTGCTTCTAATGTTCTCCTTGATGTGCTAGCGTAACCCATTTATTGATATGGTTTGGTATCTAGAACATCAAGTAAAAGGTCGGACTTCGGGAGCATGATAACCCGCAAGTATACGGGATAGTTGTAGCCTCTTTCTATAAGTAAGAGTGTTGAACCCAACATGGAGCTAAAGGCAGAACAAATACTCTCTCAAGTCCTATCGGCCACTGACACGACTCTACGCACACTTGATGTTCGCTTTACCTAGAACAAGTATGAAACTAGAAGTACTTTGTAGGTGTTGTTGGATAGGTTTGCAAGATAATAAAGACCGTGTAAATATAAACTAGGGGATGTTTAGATAAAGATGCAATAAAGTAAATATAGTGAGTGTGGAAAAGTGGTGGTAGGAGTTGTGGAATTTTCCCTAAGCAATTGACTACTTTACTAGACCGATAGCAAGTTTTATGTGGGAGAGGCCACTGCTAGCATGTCATCCCTGACTTGGAATTCTATGCACTTATGATTGGAACTATTAGCAAGCAGTCCGCAACTACTAACGTTCATTAAGGTAAAACCCAACCATATCATTAAGATATATTGATCCCCCTTCAATCCCGTATGCATCAATTTCTATGCTAGGTGGAAGCTTCCGTCACTCTAGCCCTCCAATACATAGTCCTATCAACATACAACTAACCCTATGGTGTGATACACGCGCGCGCTCATATGATGGGCACCATAGGACAGCAACATAACCACAAGCAAATTAAATCAATCATAGAAATTCATCAACCACCAATAGGACAACGAAGATCTACTCAGACATCATAGGATGGCAACACATCATTGGAAAATAATATGAAGCATAAAGCACCATGTTCAAGTAGAGGGTACAACGGGTTGCGGGAGAGTGGACCGCTAGATATAGATGGGGGAAGGTGATGGAGATGTTGGTGAAGATGGCGGAGGTGTTGGTGAAGATCGCGGTGATGATGATGGCCCCCGGCGGCGTTCTGGCGCCACCGGAAGCAAGGGGAGAGAGCCCCCCTTCTTCGTCTTATTCCTTGACCTTCTCCCTAGATGGGAGAAGGGTTTCCCCTCTGGTCCTTGGCTCCCATGGCTTGGGAGGGGCGAGAGCCCCTCCGAGATTGGATCTATCTCTCTGTTTCTGTGTTCTCTGATTCTACCCCTTCACTGTTTCCTTTATATCTGGAGATCCGTAGCTCCGATTGGGGTGAATCTTTTGCCCAGATTTTTCTCGTAAAATTAGCTTTCTTGCGGCAAAAGAAGGGCATCAACTGCCTTACGAGTGGCCCACGAGAGTCTAGGGCACGCCCAGGGGGGAGGGCGCGCCCCCCTGTCTCGTGGCCACCCCGGACACCGTTTTGCGTTGATTCTTCCTCCAGAAAATCTCAAATATTCCAAAATAATTCTCCGTCCGTTTTTATCCCATTTGGATTCTGTTTGATATTGGTTTTCTACTAAACATAAAACATGCAACAGACATGAACTGGCACTGGGCACTGGATCAATATGTTAGTCCCAAAAATAATATAAAAAGTTGCCAAAAGTATATGAAAGTTGAAGAATATTGGCCTGGAACAATAAAAAATTATAGATACGACGAAGACGTATCAGAGCACGAGAATCCATAAGGAACAATTACGGAGGTAAATCCTATGAAATCCTTATGGGGAGGTGGCCAACTTCCTCAATCAGGATACTACAATAATAGGTCTTCCGGCTGGGTGTGTTGGCCACGACATCCACTTTACCGGGTTACAGAGAGACCATTATTATAGTTCTTGGGAAACGTTCCAACCATCATATCTGCCTGAGATTCAGATCTGGTTGGGGTCAGGACATTCCAGACTCCTCAAGTTAGAAAAAAAATGAAAGTTTGCAACACAAATCGACGAGATGATGTTGCGAGATTCTTGGGAGATGAACTATGATAGCAAGCTCCAAAACATGAGCGGGTTCTGCTACTCGCATGTGGACATGCTGTCCCAGACAAGCATGACCACATAGTAGTCTTATAATAAAATACTACCGAGTTGAGGTGGGGAACCATCATCGAGGATATCGAGGTCCTTGCATAAGTCTTGCTCTTAAGAAGGAACTTCTTCTCCTTGAACAAATCAATCAGTGGCTTGGTGTGCTAGGAATACATATGGAGTGGAGGTAATTAATCTACCAAACCATAGTATACTTTGCACATGCATGACTGACTTGGGACGATTCCAAAGGAAGCAAAACTAACTTCTCAAATTCACGGCGGCAACTTGCATCGAATGCACATGAATGAGAGGAAGTCACTTCTTCCATCCATGCATATGCTTCATGAGCTAGCATGAAGAAATGCTTTCAAAAGTTTCAATACTAGCTTAATGTTCAACAAGATTATGGAGAAGATAAGGATGTTGTCGATGGGCTCAACAACAAGTCATCGAGATTTCCATATAAATGGAATTCCATAATTATGAGATCAAGTGATAGCATTGGTCAGATCCAAAGGATATAATGGTGTATGCTCGAGGGATCAACCACGAGTAAGACAACATTATGAACATTGTTGGTTCTGATTTGATTTGATAATAGCCCACGCTCAAATCAAGACTGGATAATACCATAGCTCCAACAATTGATCACGAGGATCAATCGATGAAGGTATCATCTTTCTTCAACACACACACACACAAGATATCCCTTTGAGGTGAACTAAGTGGATTAAGCTTTTATCCTCCAACTCTCCAAGTTGTTGTTTAGCTTAGCCAACTAGCTTGGGGTATCCAACACAGACTCTTGGAGAAGGCGTGGTTTACAGGGATAAACCAAGTTGATCACGAACTCAACATAGCGGTCAGGTGACGACCTGGTGATACTTCCGAGAAGATAATCAGAAAATCACGAACCACCGATTGTCACTAAGCTCGAGAACAATCTTGCTTTTCAGGGCAAGATGAGATGATCAAATGAGCGAGGGATTGCAAAATTCTAACTCACCAACCGAAGAGTGCGCCGGAAATAAGGACTAGGTAGCACGATCAATCTTAGAATGGTGATGATTCAATAATCAACATGCTAAGAATGAGGTTATCGTCCATTTAACTACCAAGCAACGGAGTTGCTAGGTGTATAGATTTCACACATCACGATTCACTTGTCGGCATTCCGGTTGCAACAACATGGGGACCGAAGAATGAATGATGATGGCGAGAAGTATCACTCCACCAAGAATTCATAAGATGGTGTGCAATTCCTATGACTTTCTTGACATAAAGAGGGTAATACTCCAGGGTAGAACAGAACAAAAGCTGGATTGGCATTTTGATCTATGGAATACAACTGCTTTGACCCAATCCCAGAGATGGACGAGGTACTGGAGTTTGTTTCTCCTATTCATTCTGAAATAGAATGGCTTGACGGACCACAAGAATAGTATGCATCAAAGAACACGAATGCACAACATAAACTTGACTATCAACTGATAGACAAGGATCGGAATACAACTACAGAGGGACAACTCAAAGGAACGTATATCTTTCTGAGTTGTGGATGCATAGGTTGGTATGTCGAACAAGTTGAACATATTTCTTCTGGATAACCCATGCTGAAGAGGAAGGACTGGCAGATTCACAACTATGAATGGAGGGACTCATCAAGAGCACTCTGGTTGCGACTTTTTGGTTCAAAGAACTTCCGCCATAAGCAGTTCATGGTATTTGGAAGAAGAAATACCACGGACCTCGAGGACTATTGCAAAGGTTACTAATATCCTAAAGGAACTAGCAAACACTATCAACATGAAATAAGTAGGGTGAATCTCGGGTTCAAGAACCCAGGAGTAGAATACCTACTACTAGGTAGCATCACAGGATGCTTTCGAGAATGATGGCCAGAATCATCGCACTGGAACACAAAACATGGCTAGATTACTAGGTGATACTCTTAAGACACCTAGGGTCATAATAATAACTCCAACATATATACCGAGGCAATGAAATACCTCAACACACTGATTAGTGTGGTTAATCTGGCCCAAGATACATCAGAAATGGAAGAAGGGATTTGCAAATGCATCAAACTATTTAGAAACCTTGGATGACTCGAATAGCATAACGGCTGTAAATGCTCAAAAGATTTGAGACATCCTGCAAAATGATGGCATAACCACTCAACATCACCATAACAAGGTTCTGAGACCAGCTATGAACACACAGAGGTAGAAGAAACTGGACTAAGTCTTAAATCCAACAATCTTAAAAGTCTACAGATTAGTAACACGTGATCCTGATAGAAAGAAGAGATAGCCTAGTTCCTTAACCCCGTAGGAAAGATAAGATGACTCGGATCAAAAGGGCATAGGGGATAAGGAGTAAAAAGAGCCTTACATTCCATCCCACAATCAATTCCCTTATATAACTAAAGAATTTCTAGACTCAACTTCGACCAGTTTGGCTTGGTAATCCTATAGGCAGTCAAGCTCTAATACCAAAGCTGTCAGGACCCCGATCCTATGCCACACCGATCTAGCATGTAACACCTCATATCACTTTGCGACCTCACGTGCGGTATTCCCACGGGTGTCGCCTTACCAGGCCCAGGACCATTTGCGCCTTTTGGCTCACGTATATGATAGTGTCGCTAGCATCCATATGACAAAGAACCCGAGCTGACATGGCTAGTCGTGAACCCAAAGTGGCGCTAACTTACAGGGACATGCATACATGACCCAGCAACGAACGTGTCGGTCATCAGCGAGTGAATCCGGGCTATAGCAACTGGGCTAGCAGGACTCTAGAGAATCTGGGCTGTAGCAGGCTAACAGGACTCCGGTAGACACCGTGTGACATTTCCCCAAAGGGACAGACACAGGAACGAAGAAGGACACATGCCGGCCAGCCTAAGTGTTCCGGAGCAGTAGCAAGCTACCATGGCTCAGTGGAAGCACTAGGAGACATTTCCCAGTAAGAGAGGCTACCAAGGATAAACAACTAGGTTGTCAGATCCCACACATACCAAGCATTTCAATAACATATACACAATATGCTCGATATGTGCAAATACAACATGGCATCACAACATGACTCTACGACTCAAGTAACTCTTTTGAGGTGGCGCACACGAGTCCACATATTCACCATATCAATACACCACTATGGATCCGCTCCCGTCTCCCTACGAGAACGCCATCCATAGCACTCACGCTTATCTTGCGTATTTTAGAGTATCCACTTTCACTTGTCTATGAACTGTACAGGCAACCCAGAAGTCCTTTACCGCAGACACGGCTATTCGAATAGATAATGTTAGCCCTGCAGGGGTGTACATCTTCACACACGCTCTCACCACTTATCGCCGTTTACACGACATGTACTCAGCAACCTTCAAGCGGAAGCCCAGCGAGGGTGTCGGCCATGACCTAACTAACCACACAAGTCTCTCGTCCAGGTTTATCGCCTATTCGGCTTCCATCCACAAGGAGATCCGGCTGGGGTGTCGCTCACGGCCCCAAACGATGTGTGCAGGGTTCCCAAGCCCACCTCGACGGGTGGATCTATGCTTGGTACTCCGTGCCATGGTGCCTAGTCTGTCCCAAGCCCACCTATACCGGGTGCCACTTGGTAGACTACTAACACTACCTACAAACACCAGAAACTAGTTGCAACTCCTGGACAGAGATCATGTTGATTAATAAGTCGAGAGGGGTCGAGTTACCGGAACACAATGTGTAGTAGTAACTGTTCATGGATCACAAACACAGAACTCAGTTCCTGAGGACGGTTTCAATGAGACAACCCACCATGTACTCCTACATGGCCTCTCATCGCTACCTTTACCAAATCGTGTTCACACACTTAGCTCTCAACAGTAGGACATTCACCACATTCCAATTCATCCCCGATGAATCAGACCTGACACAACTCTAAGCAATAGCAGGCATGACAAACAAGCATGAATGAGTAGGCACATCAGGGCTCAAACAACTCCTACTCATGCTAGTGGGTTTCATCTATTTATTGTGGCAATGACAGGTCATGCAGAGGAAAGGGGTTCAACTACCACAACATGTAACAGTTGAATCGTTATTGTCCTAATGCAGTAAAACAGAGCAGGAGCGAGAGAGTGGGATTGTATTGGAACGAACAAGGGTTTTTTTCTTGCCTGGCATTTCTGAAGATAGCATTGAGTCTTCATCAGTGTCAATGATCACAACATTGGAACATCGTCTATCGAGAGGGGACAAATACCGGCAACGGAGAAGAAATACAATCAATGCAATGCACAATATGATGCATGATCATGACATGTCAATATGCTGTGTGTTGGGCTAATGCAACTAAAACCAGAGTGGTTTGAGGTTATTTGAATCAAAGATTCAAATACAAGCCTAAATTATGAACTCATATAAGTGCATTATCATGTTTCATCTAAACAGCAAGGTTAGGTTGCTCTAACATGCATGAAACTAGTACATATGGAAAGGTTGGATTTTTCTGATCATTTTTCATATATAACATATTTCAATCTGAGTTATAGATTATTTTCTATGAATTTTTGAAGTTTTGGACATTTTTTGAAAATAAATAAATCAAATAGATTTATTTAAAATCCAAAAAAGCATTACTGTGTCAGATGTCAGAATGACGTCATCAGGTCAACATCGTCAGCCCAGGTCAAACCTGACGCTGGGACCCACTGGTCAGTGACTAGGCTAATTAACAGAGACTGTTAGTGCTAATTTAATCCTAACTAAAAGTGTCAGTGGGGCATGGGCCCACATGTCAGTGACCCAGGGGGGTCAAACTGTGGTCAACCCCAGGTCAAACTCACAGGAGCTGACCCGTGGCTCGTCGCCGACGAGGCCAGGGACGGCGGAGGGCGTCGGGATTCCTCCCAGGCTCTCGTGCATCCAAAGCAACAGGCGACAGCAGCTGGGGTGGCCGGAATCTTCATCGGCGTTGGCCGTGGCGGCTGCCGGATCTCGGTTGAGCTCGGGGTCGTGGCTACAACGGCCGTGACGATGCGGGGTTGGCACCTACGGCTTCTACGCGGTGCGGTGAGGACGTGGGTGTGCTCGGTTGGGCGCTACGATGACTGTGGCCACGGCGGTGAGGGGCTCAGGCGGCGGCGCGTTTCGATCATCGGCGAAGCGGCAGCTATGGTGAGGAAAAGAGCACGAGAGAGAGGGGAGAAGAGGCAGGGGCTCATGGCATTTCGAATGAAGGAGGCGGCGAGCTCGGGGGCGGCCTGACGGTGACGTACGGGTGACGGCGATCTCGGTCAACCCGAGGTTGAAGAAGGCGTCGAGGGCGGTGCTTCGAGGCGTCCGGCATTGTGTAGCTCGGCGAGGGGGTCGAGGACGAAGTGGCGGAGCTTCTGGGCGCGTCGGTGAGGCGTGGGGTGGCCGGTGGCCGCGGGAACGGCGAGCAGCGTGACGGGTGGGTTCGGGCGGCTATACGTGAGAGAGACAGAGGAGGGGAGAAGCTCGGGGAGAGGTCGAGGGGATTCCAGGGGGTGCATGGCGATTCCAGAGGCGTCCAGGGCGTCGGGGGTGCACGCAGGCAGGCAGGAGGTGGCCGACGCACGGTGGCCACGCGCCTCGCGTCCTTCTGGCGCGAGGAGGAAGATGACTGGCAGTTGGGCTCGGGTGGGCTGCACAAGAGCTGGGCCGACTACAGTTGCAGGCCACGAGGTACGTTTCTGTTCTTTCCTTTTCTTCCTGTTTTAATTCTGTTTTTCTGTTTTTATTTAATATTTGCCACTGTTTGCAAATTCATGCACATACTTTGGACTAGGCCAGATGCACATAAAATAACTTAGGGTTTTTTGAAATATATTCCATATAATAGGAATATAATTCCAAATTCAAATAAAATATGATTTAAATCCAGTGCCCAAAATTATTGTTTAAAAATGTTCATTATTTTTGGTTTGGGTCTAATCCCTTGCCAAAAATACCAGACATTAATGAAGAGCATTTTTGGTTCATTGAATGAAATTTTTAGGGTTCTTGCCCTTTATTTCATTTTGAGGCTTCAACAATCCTCAGTTCAGGTTTCAGAAATTTAAACATGATGCACACATGGAACCAGCCTAGTGCATTACCAGAACTAGGGATGTGACATCCCCCAACCCCATCACCACCGCGACCTCCCTTCCTAGCTCTCCCTCCCTCAGGTCCGTCCGACCCATGGGCGGATGAGGCCCGACACCCTAGCCCTTCACCCACCCACCAATGGATGGATGGGAACGGGGCGATGACAGCGCGGTGGCGGAGACGTCCATGGCGAACGCGAGTAGGCAGCCGACCATCTCCGGCGAGCCCGACCACAACGATCGTGGAACTCCGACTATGGTGGGTGCATAAGGCATGAATCTGTTCTCTTGTCTGTTTCTTCTTCTCCTCACTTCTGATTCCTGCGTTTGTTTGTTTGTTTTGTGTGCAGGTTGCTCCGGGGCTGCTGCTGCTACCTCCTCTGCTCTGCGTCCTCCTCCTAGCTGATGCTCCCTCCTCTGCTCTGCCTCCTCCTCCTAGCTGCTGCTCCCTCCTCTGCTCTGCCTACTCCTCCTAGCTACTGCTCATGGAAGGTTTGAAATCTCCCCCCTCTCTCTCTCTCATGGAAGGTTCCGGTTTGATCTTACAAACCACTTCTTATTTGTTATTATGCGTGCATCAGCGGCAAGGTTCATTTGGTACAGCAGCAGAACGAGGAGCTGCATCTTCAAGGTCAGCAGCAGCAGCTACATGGATGCAGGGACGCCACCATGGATGAAAGAGCAGCTCAATTTGGTAGCTCCCCTCTCTCAGATGCACAAGTGACAGGTTTTTTTGCTGCTAGGACCAGACCACACCTACTATACTACTATCAGTTTCATTTCTACTAGTTGATGAGCGTGAGAATTTTTGTTGTTGATGAGCACATGTTGCACATAGCAGCCGTAGCTACTCAAGTCCCTAGTTGCACGACAGTGCTCAATTCTATCCTCTTTGTATAGCTCAATAAGAACTGGATGCCAACTCCTCAAAAGCATTTTGTCAACATAAATAAACATCATTTTTCAGCAACTAGGCACATCATTTTACCACATAGAAATGCACTTCTATTTCTTAAATTGCTACGACGCATTTGCCAATCCTGCCAACTAATAAAGTGTATTCATGTTTGAAGGTTTACTGCTTCATAATAGCCAAATAAATAGCCTGCATTTAACAATTCTTTTGCTACTTTAAATATAATCATGTAGTGGCAAAATTCATGAAATCATTCTTGCTGCTCGTGGCAGGGAATACTCTTTGTTGAGTATGCCTGCGCGTTTTGGGAGGCAGGAGCCATGTATCATTCCCCATTTTTTGTTTCGAGTCACGCCACCGCAACTGCAAATGCGAGCTCCTAACTACATCAATGCCATGTATGATGCGTGTGACACTAGCAAGTAGTAACTCTTTACCCACGGCCTAGGTTCTATTCCTACTGCCTGATTTACCATCTAGATCTGCCCCTGCGTGTTGCTAGGATTGACCCAGCGGCTTGTCTCCCCCGTGGTGTTTGGCATGTGAAAGATGATGATTCGAGTTCGTTGATCCAGCGTTTAACTTTGATGTAGAGCCCTGATCCAGGCGGATGCCGCCTGTGATTTTTTGGTGTGAAAAGTACTGGGCACCAGTGTGTGATAATTCCAATGCCAATTGTGATCAATTTAAGATACTCTTCAGATCTGAAGTATGTACTGGAGTTGCTATTGATTCATTCATATTGCTTCAGTAGATGTTCAGTGCTGTGTTTTTTATTTTAGTACTGTTGTGCAAGTCTTGGACCTCTTGTCATCGCTATGACAAGATTCAAGGAGAATTTTCTGAAAAATAGATAGAGGAATTGTTACTCCATGAAGCATTTTCACATTCTGTGAAAAATGCCTGAGCAAAGGAATAGTTACTCTATGAAGCATTTTCATTTTTGATGTCTGACAGCTATGTTACCCTGTTACAGATCTCAAAGAAGCAGTATCAGTACAATGGATGCGGCATCTGCAGGCAAGTGCCTAATTTATGGTCATCCTTCTTTTCTTCGAAACGTTTACTCTTTTTCTCTTCCATAATGATAAAACGTTGGATACATTGAACTCCTTTTTCAGAGCTGGTGGCAAGGACAACTTCTTCCACTGTGAACTGGTAGCATTGATACTCTACTTATCAATGGATCGATATATTAGGCCGGCTGCCTTTGCTCTGATCGACAGGTTGGTCAATGAGTGTAGATCAAGTTTCCTTGTTTCTCTCTAAACACGGCAAATTGTGCAGCACTACGGCTACCACCACATGTGCATGCCACGTCAATCCCACGTGTAACCATGTGCATGCATGCTTAGACTAGATAAATAGTAGAATATGGATTGGGTGTTGACCGTTGCTATGATTGAGGGACGACTCAACCGTATCTTAATTTGTCTGGTCCCGTCTAACCACCACATTCAGACTCTCTGTCTAGAGTTGTGGATCTCTATGTTACCCTACTTAAATCAATTATTACTACTTGGTCGTGCAACCGACATTTTCTTGTCAAAACTTGCTCTTCCCTTTTACAGATTATAATTACCACTCTAGTTTTTAGCAAGTAGCAGTACAAATCAAATTAGCCCAACAAACTGAGTATTTCCTTTGGCCACAGGTGCAGACAATCTATTGTTATTTGCTTGGGGTGTTCTTCATTAAAATACAAACAGTGGCCATTCTGAAATTCAAGATATTGAAGAATGATGATAAAATACGTTTTTAAATAGTGGGTTGAGGCTTAGTGTAATTGATGTACTAGTCCACTGCTTGGCGTAAAATTATAGCAGTACACATAGATATGCAATGAAATGCTTCTAGTATCTTACACATGTATATTTGACATGAATGTGTACTGCTTGGCTTAAAGTTGCAGCAACCATGTTTTCTGAATAACTATAGTTGCTTTCAAAAGCTACAATTTATTGGTGATGTTACCTTATTATTTGCTCTCTTTAATTGTTTTTGCAGGTCCATGACATCTCGCTGAACCACTACTGGATGTGGCGTCGACGAAGCACTACACCTAGCTTGCTCGCCGGCGCGCGCGTGTGTGCTTTGATGCGCGTCACTTCGTCGAGCTGGCTGGACCGCGACAATCACCGGAGCCGGAGCTGGAGGAGGCGACGAGATGCTATTGCTGCGGCTGCGTCCTCGGAGGCAGCAGCTGCCCCTCGCCGACCTCGCCAACCTCCGGTGTCCGCCATGTGCTCTGCGTAGGACCCCTTCTACATCGTCCAGGAGGAGATCCAGGGCTGGGTAATCCCCCCATCCCCTTCCGCCCTCCCTCCCTCCCCGGTGCCCCTTTCTCTTCCTCTGGTTGCGAATTTTGATATGCTGCCGCTGTTTATTTGGCTGCGCCATGGCGTACTGTCAGCTGAAAACTGGTTCTTTATTTTCTACTCCAGTACTGTATGGAGTAGTATATAAGGACGTCTTACTGTAGTATGGCTAAGGCAGTGACCAGCTTGGTAGTTAGTACTAGCTGAGAAAATTCATGATGCTGGCTGGGAGCAAAAAATTTATAGGCTTAGTTGCTGTATTGGTTCTGTAGTTGTATGGGGATATATGCATAGATATGTAACGTGTGGGTTCCAAGCATGTTTCCGAGATTTTTTTTAATTTTTTTGGCTCTTGCAACACTTGGATTATTTATTAATATAACCCAGCAGCGATGCTTCCATTTTAACACATGTACTAGTGTGCTAAAACTACTACTGTACCTACTTCTTCTTAGCCTGAGTAGTACATCAGGCTTGTATTAACTTGTGTTAATTGTATTAACTTGTAGCCTATTCACTGCAGTCATCTTGTGCTTTTATCTTCTCTATGATGCCATTTGCCTTTGAGTCTACTCATTGAATACCTTATGCTCACATATATTTTTAGTCCCTCTATTTCCATAAATGTGACACTGTTTTGTTTCTAAATACTTGACACATACAAGTTTGAGGGCATTATCCTAAACCCTTGCTATGATTGATCCATCTCCTCTACTTTGTTACTTGTGCTTAATTGAGATGTTACTCAAGGGTAGTGTTTGGGCCAGCATATATAAATCATATGGTCGCTTACTTTAATATGTGTGTTGACTCAAAACTGTCAAAATATCTAGAAAGAGAGTGAACTCACTTAACAGATTCTTTCAATCTTCAATGGTTATGGTTTTTGCATTATAGATTCTTAATCTCGGCTGATTCCAGATTCTTCCAAGTGCTAGCTAGCTCCAAAAGCAAATCGTCTTCATTTGGAAGATGCAACATTCTACCAGAATCCATTCTCCTGCTCTTTTTCTTGTACTGTATGTCATCCATTGTTCAACCCTGTTGGTAAGTTCTTGTAGTGTGTCGCTCTGTTCAGAAGTGCATTTTTATTTTAGGATTCGCTTCCTGTGTGGTACTGGATGGCTGAGTATTAAAACAATTTGGTTACTATTGGAAGCACTTTAATTCTCTAGAATTAAACTTTGACAAGCATGCATATATGTGTTCAATTTTTCTGGATTACGTGATGGCCTTCTACGATTCTGTTTAACAACTTAAGTATATGTATGAATGTGCTCCAGTCCATGATTTATTGTTCTATTTAACAACTTAAGTATATGTATGAATGTGCTACATTTAGATCAACCTATCATAGAAATCTGCTTAATTTGAACCGGAAGTAGATAGTACTAACAGTCAGATTGTCTTCCAGTCCATGTCTTTGATGTACACCTGCTCTGCTGTTGTTATTCGTTAATATACATATACAGTCATATGTATAGTCACTAACACTTGGACTTGCCAAAACATTCATGCAGGCTGCTGGTGGATGTGGTGGTGATCCTCCTGTTAGGAGGTAGAGGATGTGAGCTGAGCTGCTGTCTGGTCGAGGAAGAAAGTCACTGTCTTTACTAGTGAAACAAATTGCTGCGGCAGCCATGCTTGTGAGCTTATGATGTGCCTCTAGTTTAGTTTGTCGGTTTATGTGAATCGTTCTCTATGATGTATGATGTATTGCTGCTGTTAGCTGTAAATGTGATGTATGATGAGTTGACTTGATGGTTCGTTTGAGGTTGTCATTGGAATGGATTATCTCTTGTGAAGCTTACTGTTAGTTAACATGAGTTAAACTAATACATACACTTGCTGTTGTTCGTTTGAGGCTGTCTTGTGAAGGTTACTGCTAGTTAACATGAGTTAAACTATTACATGCACTGGGACCCATCTGACTAGTGGACCCCTTTAAAAAAGGAAAACTGAGTATTAAGAAATAAGGCCACGACCCAAAAATGAAAAGGCTGCAATGTTGGGCTTGGCCCATGAAGCTGACCAAAAATTCATAGAAAAAACAGTAAATGGGCTGAATTGTTGGGCTCGGCCCATATAGACACCGAAGTGGACCGGGTTGAATCTTATCAATGACCTTTTCAATTGGTCGCAATTTTGCCACGTCAGATTGCCACGTCGGATCCGACGTGGCCTGGGTTGACAGCCAGTGACCAAAACAAAAGGTCATGGGATTAACGACCTTTTGTTTTGGTCGTAAATGTCTACGACCTTATCCTGAAGAAGGTCGTCAATTTCAGTTTACGACCGCCAGCTTTTGACCATCTGTTTTTGGTCATAAAAAGGTCACAAATGAAAAACAATGACCATTTAGTGACCAATAGTCAAGGTCACAAGTTGACTTATTTCTTGTAGTGGAAGCGGAACGCACAGAGCAAGTAGGAAAAAAAGAGAAAAAGTTATGCGCAGAGAAAATGGGAACGGAGGGAGTACAAAAGATTTTTTTAGATTTTTTGAATATTTCTTAATAACTAAATTACTTTTACGTATATGGTGCGTGCACTGGAGCACTAGTTCCATTTCGGGAATCCGACGTATTTTAATTCGTTCCTTGGGAATTACAACCGGACTTAGCAAATCCGGCCCCTAAACGTCCGCGGACGCGTGTCCGTGGACAGTGCCGACCCCCTCAAATGTCCTCTTCCACGACCGTTGACTGGGTACCTTATTAGCAAATCTTCAAATTCATACAATTACATGCAACATAAAGTCTAGTCTAATCTTTGTCGGCGCCCGTCCTTATTGTTCCCTTCCATGCCCATGTCCGATAGATGTGACACCCGCGAAGTGAAAGTTCAGTCTCAGTGAGGAAGAGTAGAACATGGGACATAGATTGGCCCACATGAGACAAGGCATCGCCGTCTCCCATGACCTACTCTTCCTCGTCGAAGCCCCCGCCTGGATGTCGTCAATCGACGTGAGGTCCATGATAGACGTAGACGGGGCGACTGAGGGAGTCCCGAATTATGGGGTCCTCGGACAGCCGGACTATGTACTCGTGCCCGACTGTTGGACTATGAAGATACAAGATTGAAGACTTCGTCCCGTGTCCGGGTGGAACTCTCCTTTGCATGGAAGGCAAGCTTGGCAATTCAGATATGTAGATCTCCTTCTCTGTAACCGACTCTGTGTAACCCTAGCCTCCTCTATGTCTATATAAACCGGAGGGTTTAGTCCGTAGGACAACAACAATCATAATCATAGGCTAGCTTCTAGGGTTTAGTCTCTACAATCTTGTGGTAGATCAACTCTTGTAATACTCATATCATCAAGATCAATCAAGCAGGAAGTAGGGTATTACCTCCATCGAGAGGGCCCAAACCTGGGTAAACATTGTGCCCCCTGCCTCCTGTTACCATTAGCCTTAGACGCACAGTTCGGGACCCCCTACCCGAGATCTGCCGGTTTTGACACCGACATTGGTGCTTTCATTGAGAGTTCCACTGTGTCGTCACGATAAGGCTTGATGGCTCCTTCGATCATCCACAACGATGCGATCCAGGGTGAGGTTTTCCTCCCCTTACAGATCTTCGTATTCGGCGACTTCGCACTGCGGGCCAACTCGCTTGGCCATCTGGAGTAGATCGATAGCTACACCCCTGGCCATCAGGTCAGGTTTGGAAGCCTGAACTACACCACCGTCATCCGCGAAGACTTGATCTTTGACGGATTCGAGCCCATGACAGGTGCGCCGAACAGTCACGAGGAGCATGACTTAGATCTGCCATCGGACGGTGTTCGAGAGATCACACCTACGGTTGCCCCAGCTCTTAATTCGGAGCAGATCGCGCCATCCGAGGATGGGTGGATGGACCCCGCCACGGAGGCCGCACACTTAGCAGCGTTAGAGCCGAACACAGACTTCGCCTCCAATAAGGTCTGTGTCATCGGACCCTCGGACTCGTCTCCGGCTATAGGCTCCAAACCACGTGCATCCGTGCCTATCTTATCTGATTGGGCACCGATCATGGAGTTTACCTCCGCGGATATCTTTCAGCACTCGCCCTTGGGCGACGTGCTAAATTCACTGAAATCTCTCCCCCTGTCAGTAGACCCTTGGCCGAACTATGTCCGGCTTGAGTGGGAAGCGGACGACGAAGAAATTCGTTCCCCACCCACCACCCACTTAATAGCCACTGTCGACGACTTAACCGACATGCTTGATTCTGACTCTGAAGACATCGACGGTATGGATGACGATGCGGGAGAAGAGTAGGAACCACCGCCCACAGGGCGCTGGACAACCACCTCATCATATGATATATATATATGGTGGACACGCCCAAAGAAAGCAATGGCGACAAGGCAATAGAGGATAATCCCCTCGAGAAGCAATCTAAGCGCTGACGGCGCCGCTCTAAGCCCCGCCATAGCAAAAATGGCGATACCGGCACAAGAGACAACAACACTTCGGATGGTGCCGAAGACGAAAACAATCCCGCCCAGCCAAGTGTCGAGCAAGCCGGACGGGAGGATGGGCAAGATAGCCCTGATGAACAGGCAATGGATGGAGATTCGGAGGACGACAATTACATGCCTCTCTCCAACGACGAGGTAAGCCTCGGTGACAAAGAATTCATCGTGCCTGAGGATCCTGTCGAGCAGGAGTGCTTCAAGCGCCGGCTTATAGCCACTGCAAAAAGCCTGAAGAAAAAGCAGCAGCAGCTTCAAGATGATCAAGATCTGCTAACTGATAGATGGACCGAGGTCCTGGCAGCCGAGGAATACAGACTCGAGCGCCCAACCAAAAGTTACCCAAAGCGCAGGTTGTTACCTCGATTCGAGGAGGAGGCCCTAGAGCCTACACTACCAGTGCAGGACGCGGCTGACCGTCCACCTCGTGGCCAAGATAAAGCGGCATATCAGCCCGAACACCAGCCCGCACCCTGTCGCCAAACAAGCAAAAACACGAAGGCCCGGGGCTACACGGATGACCTGCGAGACGTGTTGGAAAACAAAGCATGACAGTCAAGGTCGATCTACGGATCACGGTGGCGCGCCCCAACACATGATGATCACCACGCCAGATACACTAAAAATAAATTTGGCCAGGCCGAATACAACCGACCAGACTCATTTGAACTGCGTCGTGATGTAGCCCGGCATAGAGGCGCCGCACACCCCCTATGCTTCACCGACGAAGTAATGGACCATGAGTTCCTAGAAGGGTTTAAGCCCGTGAACACCGAATCATATGATGGGACAACAGACCCCGTGGTATGGATTGAAGATTTCCTTCTCCACATTCACATGGCCCGCGGCGATGATCTACATGCCATCAAGTACCTCCCATTAAAACTCAAGGGACCGGCTCGGCATTGGCTGAATAGTTTGCCGGTAAACTCCATTGGAAGTTGGGAGAACCTGGAAGACGCATTCCTGGATAACTTCTAGGGCACTTATGTGCGACCACTGGACGCTGACGATTTAAGTCACATAACCCAACAGCCCGGAGAGTCAGCCAGGAAATTCTGGACTCAGTTCCTAACTAAAAAGAACCAAATTGTCGACTGTCCGGATGCCAAAGCCCTAGCGGCCTTTAAGCATAACACCCGTGACGAGTGGCTCGCCTAACACCTCGGCCAAGAGAAGCTGAAGTCCATGGCAGCCCTCACGACACTCATGACCCGCTTTTGTGCGGGCGAGGATAGCTGGCTGGTTCGTAGCAACATCACATCAAGAAGTCCTAGCACTTCAGATGCCAGAGATAACAACGGCAAACCCCGACGCAACAGGCACAAGCATCGCAACAATGGCGATAACACTGAAGACACGACATTCAATGCCGGATTCAGTGGCTCTAAGTCCGGTCAGCGGAAAAAGCCATTCAAAAGAAACAATCCGGGCCCGTCCAGTCTGGACCGCATACTCGATCGCTCGTGTCAAATTCACGGCACCCCCGATAAACCAGCCAACCACACCAACAGAGAATGCTGGGTGTTCAAACAGGCCGACAAGTTAAATGCCGAAAACAAGGAAAAGGGGCTACATAACGATGACGACGGGGAGCCCCGGGCGCCGAACATAGGAGGATAGAAGAAATTTCCTCCCCAAGTGAAAACGCTAAACATAATATACGCAACCCATATTCCCAAGAGGAAACGGAAGCGTGCACTAAGGGACGTCTATGCGATGGAGCCAGTCTCCCCAAAGTTCAACCCATGGTCTTCTTATCCGATCACTTTCGATCGCAGGGACCATCCGACCAGCATCCGTCATGGCGGTTCGGCCGCGTTGGTCCTCGACCCCATCATTGACGGATTCCACCTTACAAGAGTCCTTATGGACGATGGCAGCAACCTGAACCTGCTCTATCAGGACACAGTGCACAAAATGGACATCGATCCCTCAAGGATCAAACCCACCAAAACCACCTTTAAAGATGTCATACTAGGTGTAGAGGCCCGTTGCACAGGCTCAATCACACTAGAAGTGGTCTTCGGATCCCCGGATAACTTCCGAAGCGAGGAGTTAATCTTCGATATCGTCCCCTTTCGTAGTGGTTAGCATGCACTACTAGGACGAACCACATTCGCTCGATTCAATGCGGTGCCACATTATGCCTATCTCAAGCTCAAGATGCCAGGACCTCCCGGGTTATAACAGTCAATGGAAACACAGAGCACTCCTTCTGTACAGAGGAGCACACCGTGGCCCTCACAACAGAGGTACAGAGCATCCTAGTTAGGCGGACCCCCAATTCAGCTATAAAGCCTCCAGACACCATTAAACGGGTCCGAATTACCCTGCAACAGGATCGTCCGGCACGCCCTGAGCTCGCCTAGCAATTCGGCCTCCTCCTAGTCCTAGTCAAGCGGTGAAATTCGTGGCACGCGTACATAATTACGCACTTAAAATACCATGGGCATAGGCGGAGGCACATCTAGAGCATGACCCATAATGCGGCTCAACTGCCCTAGGAGCCATACACTTTCACCCTTTTCTTTCTTTCAGGTCACTATTTTCTGGAGGCTCCTCCAGTAACCGGACTATTGGACCCATCACGGGACGGAAACACCAAGGAAGCAAGGAGCTTTGATGTACAAAGGAATCCCCAGGTGGTCTTTGATAACGATCGTTATACCTGTTTTACATACCCACACGCAGCTCGCCTTTGGTCAGGACATGTCAAATAGTCCTATTTTGCTTATCGCACTACTTGTATAATATGCCTTGACGTACTATTCAAACAATAATGGAAAATAACGTACAACGTCAGCTTATTATTACATTTCTTTATCTTTTTCCTTGACTGCTTATCTATTACAAATTGCACCCGTACATTCTAGTACGTTTAGTCCGCCAGGGGCTTCAGTGTACCCATAACACAGCAAGAAAAGTCCGAACACTTTCGACAGTGCGACACCCCAAACTTATAGCATTATATGCATCAGCTCTGAATCATGTCTTGGGTCAATAGTTGGGTTTGCCCAGCTCCCATGTTTTGCTGCCTTACGTTCCGCTACATCGACTAAGGTGGCACAGGGAGAACTACTACGATTGTGTCCCGGTTCTTCCCGACGAGCACCTTAGTAGAGAAAGCCGAAAACTGACTGTTATGATGTGACGAGAGCTGGTCGCTGTTTGAGAGGTCTCAAATCCTTCAAGATTTTTCCGCTTTGGGCGAGGAATCGGCCTTGTCCGATTTAGGCGTGTATAGCGCCCCAAGTTCGGCCTTCTGAATACCAAGGGCTACGTCAAAATTTAAAATTATAGACTTCTATGGCTAAGTGAGAGTGATAAAGCTATATAGTCCGATTGCCTTGTTCGTTGCGCTAAATACCTCCTTAAAGGACCAAAAATTTGGATAAAGAGTGTTTAGATTTATCCCGAACACCCCGGTACTAGTTACATGGGGGCAGAAGCCAATGACTGGCCAACTCTAAGATTTTATAAACGGCCGTGCAGAAGGTAATATTTTAAATCAACAAGCGTTATTGTCAGGACCCCGATCCTAAGTCACACCGATCTAGCATGTAACACATCATATCACTTTGCGGCCTCACGCACGGTATTTCCCACGGGTGTCGCCTTACCTTTGCCCGGGACCGTTTGCGCCTTTTGGCACACGTATATGATAGTGTCGCTAGCATCCATATGATAAGGAGCCCGGGCTGACATGGCTAGTCGTAAACCCAAAGTGGCACAAACTTACAGGGACAGGCATCCATGACCCAGCATCGAACGTGTCGGTCAGCAGCGAGTGAATCCAGGCTGTAGCACTGGGCTAGCAGGACTCCGGTGAACCGGGCTGTAGCGGGCTAACAGGACTCCGGTATTCATCGCGTGACATTTCCCCGAAGGGACAGACACAGGAACGAAGAAGGACACATGCCGGCCAGCCTAAGTGTTCCGGAGCAGTAGCAAGCTACCATGGCTCAGTGGAAACACTAGGAGACATTTCCCGGTAAGAGAGGCTACTAAGGATAAACAACTAGATAGTCAGATCCCACACATACCAAGCATTTCAATAACATACACACAATATGCTCGATATGTGCAAATACAACATGGCATCACAACATGACTCTACAACTCAAGTATTTATTCCTTAGGCTCCGAGGAGCGAGATATTACAAATAGGGGTCTCATGACCCAACATTCAGAGCATACAAATCAAAGCACAAACGGAAGCTATCATGTCTGAGTACAGACATCTATAAATGAAGAAGGCTGAGAAGCCTGACTATCTACCAGATCCTGCCGAGGCACAAGATCGTAGCTGAGGTAACAAGCTAAACGTCGAAGTCCACGCGGAACTACTAGCGAGACTGAAGTCTCTCTGCAAAACATAAAATAGGCAAACGTGAGTACAAATGTACCCAGCAAGACTTACATCAGAACTAACTACATATGCATCATTATCAACAAGGGGATGGTGGGGTTTAACTGCAGCAAGCCAGCTTTCACTCGGTGGCTATCCTAAACTACGACTGCAAGTAACTCTTTTTGAGGTGGCGCACACGAGTCCACATATTCACCATATCAATACACCACTATGGATCCGCTCCCGTCTCCCTACGAGAACGCCATCCATAGCACTCACGCTTATCTTGCGCATTTTAAAGTATCCACTTTCACTTGTCTATGAACTGATATAAGCAACCCAGAAGTCCTTTACCGCGGACACGGCTATTCGAATAGATGATGTTAACCCTGCAGGGGTGTACTTCTTCACACACGCTCTCACCACTTACCGCCGTTTACACGACATGTACTCGGCAACCTTCAAGCGGAAGCCCAACGTGGGTGTCGGCCACGGCCTGCCTAAACACTCAAGTCTCTAGTCCAGGTTTATCGCCTATTCGGGTTCCATCCATGAGGAGATCCGGCCGGAGTTTCGCTCACAGCCCCAAACGATGTGAACAGGGTTCCGTGACACCAAACGGGCGCCCGGTTTACCCGGCCACGTGCCTACCGCATCACAGCCCACCCCTACGGTCAGCGCTGCGCACGGCCTCCAGTATACTACAAACACCAGAAACTACTTGCAACTCCTGGACAGAGGACAAGGGTGACCAAGAAGCCGAGAGGGTCCATTGGTTTCGGGCCCAATGCGTGGTAGTAGCTGAATCATGGATCACAAACACAGAACTCAGTTCCTGAGGACGGCTGCAATGAGACAACCCACCATGTACTCCTACATGGCCTCTCACCGCTACCTTTACCAAATCGTGTTCACACGCTTAGCTCACACACAGTAGGACATGTTCACACACCTCTGATTCATCCCGGATGAATCAGACCTGACACAACTCTAAGCAATAGCAGGCATGACAAACAAACATGAATGAGTAGGCACAACAGGGCTCAAACAACTCCTACTCATGCTAGTGGGTTTCATCTATTTACTGTGGAATGACAGGTCATGCAAGGGATAAAGGGGTTCAGCTACCGCAGCATATAACAGTTGAATCGGTGTTGTCCTAATGCAGTAAAAGAGAGCAGGAGCGAGAGAGTGGGATTGTATCGGAATGAACAAGGGGGTTTTGCTTGCCTGACACTTCTGAAGATAACATTGAGTCTTCATCAGTGTCAACGATCACATCGTTGGTACAACGTCTATCGAGGGGGAACAACACCGACAAACACAGAAGAAACACGATCAATGCAATGCACAATATGATGCATGCTATGACATGGCAATATGAATGTGTTTTGGGCCGATGCACCTAGCTATGATTTAAATGAAGTTGGTTTGAATACATGATTCAAATTCCAACTCCATATATGATTATTTAAATGCCCTTTATTTGTTTTGTCCAAAACAGAGGACAAACATTGTTCAAACATGCATGAAAATGGTATAGATGGAGATGGATTCCTTGAATTTTTCTGATAATTTTTCATATATAAATTATTTAATTTGGAGTTACGGTTGAATTTCTATGATTTTTAGAAGTTTATACAATTTTCTGGAATTATTAAATTATTTAAGATTTATAATAATTCCAGAAAATGCATTACTACGTCAGCATGACGTAAGCGAGTCAACGGGGTGCGGTCCAGGTCAAACCTGACTAGTGGGGTCCACTGGTCAGTGACACAGTGCTGTTCAGTGTCAATGACAGGTGGGGCCTGGTCAACGGCCACGTCAGCACAGTCAACTCTGACTGGTGGGTCCCGTGTGTTTATTAACTAATCTAAACAGAAATAAAACATAGATTATTTAGAACGTGGGGCCCAGGTGTCAGTGAGCTAGGTGGGTTGGTTAGTGGGGTCATTAGCGCTAATGACGACGCCACGTCAGATACGCCGGCGATGAGTCGCCGGTGACCACAGTACACGGCGGCGAGCTTCGGAAATCGCCGTTCGGCGACGGTTTGGTGCGCGACTAGGCTCTACGGAGAGCTTGGAGTGCTCCGCGTCCAGCGGTGCGGGTGGTTGAGCGTGCGGTGGCCAGGATCGACGCCGGCGAGCGTTTGGGCGGCGGCCGGCGCTCGGGTGAGTTGCGGGTTTGGTGATGCAGCGTGCAAACGAACCAGCTAACGCGCTAGCCATGCTCTGTGTGCAGCCTCGAGTTCGTTGGACGCTGGTGCGCGACCAAATGGTCACCGGAGTGACGCCGGAGTCGAGCTCGGCGGCGGCGCGTTTCGGCCATAAAGGGGGCGACGGCTACGGTGATCAAATGAAGCGGGGAAGAGGGGGAAACGGTGGAGGAGCTCACGGGGGGTCGGTTGGAGCAGACGGCGAGCTCGGGGAGGCGGCGACGGCGGCAAATCGACGGCGGCGGTCCTCGGTGGCCGAGGAGGGGAACGGCGGAGCTAGCGGCATCCAGGGGCTTCCGGTGCCTTTCGTCTGGGTGAGGATGAAGAGGGAGGCGAGGCGGAGCTTCCTGGGGCGTCGGTGAGGCGTGGGGTGGCCGGTAGGCGTGGCTACGGCGAGCGGCGGCGACGAGCTCTGTTCGGTCGCGGGAGAGAGAGGGGGAAGAGGGGGATAGGGACGGAGGGAGGGACACGGGAGAGTGGGAGAGGGTCGAGGGGGGCGCGTGGCGTCACCGGGGCGTCGAGGAGGAGCCAAGCAGGCTGGGAGGGAGGAGGTGGCCGGGGCGCGTGGCCGCGTGCGCCGGGCGCGTGCCCGTCCTCCTGGCAGAGGAGGAAGGCGACAGGGGGGTAGCGGTGGCGGGCTGGGCCGCTGGAGGAGCTGGGCCAGGTAAGTGGGCGCCAGGTAAGTGGCTGGGCTTCTCTTTTTTTTATATATTTCTGTTCTGTTTTCTATTTAATTGCCACTGAATTCAAATTCAAACAAATTTGAAAACAGTGCCAAAACTCCCCTGGATAATTTTATGTCACTTAAGGTCTACTCCTCATAAACATAAAATATCTCAGGGCATTTGAAAATATATTCATTATATATTATGAATATAACTCCAAATTCAAATAAAATATTGATTTAAAATCAGAGCCCAAATAATTCCTTAGAAATGTCCCAAAATTTTGGTTTGATTTATAACTCTTGCCAAAATTGTCAGAGCTATTTCTAGGGCATTTTGGATTTACTGATTGCAATTTTAGGGTTTCTTGCCCCTTTATTAAAATGATTTCCGAGGCTTTCAATTTCCTCATTTCAACTTTCGGAATATAGACATGATGCACACATGAAGCTAGCCTAGAGCATTACCAGAAGCTAGGGATGTGACAACTCACCCCCACTAAACAAGAATCTCGACCCAAGATTCAAGTGTAGGGTAAGACGAAGGGGAAACGCAAACTAGTATAATCTTCACGATCCAGGGGGCATTCCATAAGAGTGTTGATTTGATCACCATCATCATCTTGATGTCTTGCTCCGAGAACTCCAACCAACATGACAACGAGAGGAGAAGGGAACTCTAGAAGGATCAATCTTCTCGAAGGTCGAACAACTCAGGATTAACTCTCGGAATGAGACATAGCAACATCTTCGAGCTGAGAGACGAAGCACACCTCTAGAGGGATGGAGTGGAGCAGATGACGAGGTTTACCAGGTAGACTACAATTCCACGCTTAAAAGGGTGGTGAATGGTTGTCAACGTAGCGAGGAGTTGAGTTGCCATGATACCATAATGATGCACCTTAGGGAAGGTGACTCGTAGAATCATCCCCTTAAGTGGCAAAAAGAATTACTTTTGATTCAGAGATCATTGAAACTCTTTAAACCAGCTTAAGGCAATTCTCGAGCGATCGTTTGGAGGGGGGTCGGTAGAATGGCATACTCGGACTTGGATGATGTGGATTACCTTGTTGAAGACAACATAATGGATGAATTTGCTTATCACCGGAAATGGAAGAGACCCATGGTAGAATGGCACATTGGCGGTGCAAGCTGGGAACAAAATGCAAATGCTGGGAATGATTCTGGTAACTGGGGAAGAACCCAACAATAGAGAGTGAATTCACTGTTTGAAAAGGTCATAGCATTGCCGAGGAAACTGAGAGCACTATACAGTTAATGCCGACGATAACACCTAGAGCTTATACGTGCTCTCAAGAACTTGAGCATTTCCATAATCATCAAGGTTTTACCAACATCCGTGTCAAGGATCCTGGCAACACAACTTGCTACCATGATGAATACTGACGGACGATGCGGATGCGAAAGAAGATAACACCTTCTCAGATTTCACCTTGGCGGGGCCAAGGGAATACAATCTGGATGATCGACCGAGAGACATTTAGCACTCCGCTCCTAATGTTCTCCTTGATGTACTAGCGTATCCCATTCCTTGAAATGGTCTGGTATCTAGAATATCAAGTAAAAGGTCGGACTTCGGAACACAGAAATCATAAGGCACAACTAGGGAGTAAATCCTTCGAAATCCTTATGGGGAGGTGGCCAACTTCTTCAATCAAGATACTACAATAATAGGTCTTTCGGCTGGGTGGTGCTGGCCACGACATCCACTTACCAGTTATCGAGGGACCAATATTATAGTTCTTGGGGAAATGTTCCAACCATCATATCTGCCTGAGATTCAGATCTGGTTGGTGTCAGGATATTCCAGACTCATCGAGTCTAGGAAGAAAAACGAAAGTTTGCAACACAAATCGACGAGATGACGTTGCGAGATTCTCGGGAATGAACTACGATAGCAAGCTCCAAACATGAGCTGGTTCTGCTACTAACATGTGATCACGTTGTCCCAGACAAGCATGGCCACGTAGTAGTCTTATAACTAAACACTACCGAGTTCAGGTGGGGAACCATAATCGAGGATATCGAAGTCTTTACGCAAGTCCATGGATTAGATCCCAAGCATAGACTTCTTTTCCTTGAACTAGTCAATCAGTGGCTTAGTGTGCTAGGGACACATATAGAATGAAGGTTGCAAGTCTCCAGACTACAGAATACTTCGCACGTGTGCATGACTGATTTGGGATGATTCCAAAGGAAACAAAACAATCTTCCTCGAATTCACGACGGCAACTTACATCAAATGCACGTGAATCAAAGGAAGTCACTTCTTTCATCCAAACATATATTTTCATGAACGGGGCATGAAGAAAATGCTTACACAACTTTCCAACACTAGCTTAATGTTCAACAAAATCACGGAGGAGATAAGGATGTTGTCAATGGGCTCAACAACAATTCATCGAAATTTCCATATCAGTGGACTTCCACCATCATGTGAACACGGTGATAGCATTGGTCAGACCAAAGATGTAATGGTGTATGCTCGAGGGATCAACCATGAGTAAGACAACATTACGAGCATCGTTGGTACTGATTTGATTTGACGATAGCCCAAACTCAAATCAAAGGATTGATAAGACAATAGGTCCAGCAACTGATCATAGGGACCAATCGATGAAGATATCATCTTTCTTCAACACACACTACACCAGAATATCCCTTTGGAACGAACTAAGTCAGGCAAGCTTTTATCTTCCAACTCTCCAAGTTGTTGTCTAGCTTAACCAACTAGCTCCGGGATATCCAACACAGATTCTTGGAGAAAGGGTGGTTCACAAGAAACCGACTTGATCACGAGCTCAACATAATAGTCAGGGGACAACTTGGTAATACTTCTGAGAAGATATTCGGAAAATCATGAACCACCGGTATGTTACTAAGCTCGAGAACAATCTCGCTTTTGAGGACAAGACGATATGATCAAATGAGTGAGGACTTGACAAGATCCTAACTCATCAATCGAAGGGTGCACCGAAATAAGGACTAGGTAGCACGATCAGTCTTAGAAGGATGATTCAAAAACCAACATGCTAAGAATGAAGTTATTATCCTTTAACTACCAAGCAACGAGGTTGCTGGGAGTATTGATTTCACACATCACAATTCATTTGTCGGTATCCCAGTTGCATCAACACGAGGGCCGAGGAATGACTAATGATGGTGAGAAGTATCACTACGTCAAAATTCATGAGAGTTGGTGCAGTTCTCATGACAATTCTGACATAAAGGGGGTAATACTCCAAGGTAGAACAGAACCAAAAGCTGGATTGGCATTTGATCTGCGGAATACAACTACTTTGACCCAATCCTAGATATGGATGAGGTACTGGAGTTTGTTTCTCCAAGTCATTCAGAACAGAATGGCTTGACGGACCACAAGAGTAATGGGCATCGATAAACGAACGCACGCATACTCTTGACTATCAATTGATAGACGAAGGTCAGTAGACAACTAAGAGGGACAACTCAAAGGAACATATAATTTTCTGAGTTGTGGATGCATAGATTAGTATGTCGAACCAAGTTCAACATTTCTTCCGGATAACCCATGCGGAAAGGTAGAACTGGCAGAGCCACAATATAGCATGGAGAACTCATCGAGAGCACTCTTGTTGTCATCTTTTGGTTCAGAAGAACTCCTGCCAAGAATGGTTCATGGTAATTGGAAGAAGGATGTACCACGAACCTTGAGGACTATCGCAAAGGTTACTAATAACCTAAAGGAACTAGCAAACACTATCAACATGAAGTAAGTAGAGTGAATCTCGGGTTCAAGAACCCAGGAATAGAATACCTACTCCTAAGTAGCACCACGAGATGCTTTCGAGAACGATGGCCAGAATCTTCACACTGGGAACACAAAACATTGCTAGATTACTAGGTGACTCCCTAAAACACCTAGGGTCATAATAATTATTCCAACATATATGTCGAGGCAATAAAGTACCTCAACGCACCGGTTAGTGTGCTTATTCTGACCATAAGGGACATCGGGAATGGAAAGAAAGGATTTGCAAATGCATCAGACTATTTAGAAACCTGGGATGACTCGGATAGCATAACGGCTATAAATGCTCAAAAAGATTTGAAACATGCTACAAAAATGGTGGCATGGCCACTCAGAGGCACAATATCAAGGTTTGGAGATCAACAGTTAACATACAGAGGTAGAAACTGAACTGAGGCTTAATTCCAACAATCTTATAAGTCTACGGATTAGTAACACGTGATCCTGATGGAAAGAAGAGATAGCCTAGTTCTTAATCCCCGTAGAAGAGAAGAGATGACTCAGATCAGAAGGCATAAGGTATAAGGAGTAAAAGAGCCTTACGTTCCATCCCACAATCAATTCCCTTATATAACTAAAGAATTTCTAGACTCAACTTCGACCAGTTTGGCTTGGTAATCCTACAGGCAGTCAAGCTCTGATACCAACGCTGTCAGGACCCCGACTCAATGCCACATCGATCTAGCATGTAACACCTCATATCACTTTGCGGCCTCACGCACGGTATTCCCACGGGTGTCGCCTTACCTTGCCCGGGACCGTTTGCGCCTTTTGGCACACGTATATGATAGTGTCGCTAGCATCCATATGATAAGGAGCCCGGGCTGACATGGCTAGTCGTAAACCCAAAGTGGCACAAACTTACAGGGACAAGGCATCCATGACCCAGCATCGAACGTGTCGGTCATCAGCGAGTGAATCCAGGCTGTAGCACTGGGCTAGCAGGACTCCGGTGAACCGGGCTGTAGCGGGCTAACAGGACTCCGGTATTCATCGCGTGACATTTCCCCGAAGGGACAGACACAGGAACGAAGAAGGACACATGCCGGCCAGCCTAAGTGTTCCGGAGCAGTAGCAAGCTACCATGGCTCAGTGGAAACACTAGGAGACATTTCCCGGTAAGAGAGGCTACTAAGGATAAACAACTAGATAGTCAGATCCCACACATACCAAGCATTTCAATAACATACACACAATATGCTCGATATGTGCAAATACAACATGGCATCACAACATGACTCTACAACTCAAGTATTTATTCCTTAGGCTCCGAGGAGCGAGATATTACAAACAGGGGTCTCATGACCCAACATTCAGAGCATACAAATCAAAGCACAAACGGAAGCTATCATGTCTGAGTACAGACATCTATAAATGAAGAAGGCTGAGAAGCCTGACTATCTACCAGATCCTGCCGAGGCACAAGATCGTAGCTGAGGTAACAAGCTAAACGTCGAAGTCCACGCGGAACTACTAGCGAGACTGAAGTCTCTCTGCAAAACATAAAATAGGAAAACGTGAGTACAAATGTACCCAGCAAGACTTACATCAGAACTAACTACATATGCATCATTATCAACAAGGGGATGGTGGGGTTTAACTGCAGCAAGCCAGCTTTGACTCGGTGGCTATCCTGAACTACGACTGCAAGTAACTCTTTTTGAGGTGGCGCACACGAGTCCACATATTCACCATATCAATACACCACTATGGATCCGCTCCCGTCTCCCTACGAGAACGCCATCCATAGCACTCACGCTTATCTTGCGCATTTTAAAGTATCCACTTTCACTTGTCTATGAACTGATATAAGCAACCCAGAAGTCCTTTACCGCGGACACGGCTATTCGAATAGATGATGTTAACCCTGCAGGGGTGTACTTCTTCACACACGCTCTCACCACTTACCGCGTTGCACACGACATGTACTCGGCAACTTCAAGCGGAAGCCCAACGTGGGTGTCGGCCACGGCCTACCTAAACACTCAAGTCTCTAGTCCAGGTTTATCGCCTATTCGGGTTCCATCCATGAGGAGATCCGGCCGGAGTTTCACTCACAGCCCCAAACGATGTGAACAGGGTTCCCGAGATACCAAACGGGCATCCGGTACACCGTGCCACGTACCTACCGCATCACAGCCCACCCCTACGGTCAGCGCTGTCCACGGCCTCCAGTAAGCTACAAACACCAGAAACTACTTGCAACTCCTGGACAGAGGACTAGGGTGAATAAGAAGTCGAGCGGGGTCATATTTCAGGGCCCAATGCATGGTAGTAGCTGAATCATGGATCACAAACACAGAACTCAGTTCCTAAGGACGGCTTCAATGAGACAACCCACCATGTACTCCTACATGGCCTCTCACCGCTACCTTTACCAAATCGTGTTCACACACTTAGCTCACACACAGTAGGACATGTTCACACACCTCTGATTCATCCCGGATGAATCAGACCTGACACAACTCTAAGCAATAGCAGGCATGACAAACAAACATGAATGAGTAGGCACAACAGGGCTCAAACAACTCCTACTCATGCTAGTGGGTTTCATCTATTTACTGTGGAATGACAGGTCATGCAAAGGATAAAGGGGTTCAGCTACCGCAGCAAGTAACAGTTGAATCGTTGTTGTCCTAATGCAGTAAAAGAGAGCAGGGCGAGAGAGTAGGATTGTATCGGAATGAACAAGGGGGTTTTGCTTGCCTGGCACTTCTGAAGATAACATTGAGTCTTCATCAGTGTCAACAATCACATCATCGGTACAACGTCTATCGAGGGGGAACAGCACCGGCAAACAGAGAAGAAATACAATCAATGCAATGCACAATATGATGCATGCTCATGACATGGCAATATGAGTGTGTTTTGAGCTAATGCACCTAGCTATGATTTAGATGAAGTTGGTTTGAATACATGATTCAAATTCAAACTCCATATATGATTATTCAAATGCCATTTAATTGATTTGTGCTAAACAGCAGCTATAAGTTGTTCTAACATGCAAGAAAATGGTACAGATGGATTCCTTGAATTTTTCTGATAATTTTTCATATATAAATTATTTAATTTGGAGTTACGGTTGAATTTCTATGATTTTTAGAAGTTTATACAATTTTCTGGAATTTTCTGAATATTTAGAATTAAAATAATTCCAGAAAATGCATTACTGCGTCAGCACTACGTCAGCATGACGTAAGCGAGTCAACGGGGTGCGGTCCAGGTCAAACCTGACCAGTGGGGTCCACTGGTCAGTGACACAGTGCTGTTCAGTGTCAATGACAGGTGGGGCCTGGTCAACGGCCACGTCAGCACAGTCAACTCTGACTGGTGGGTCCCGTGTGTTTATTAACTTATCTAAACAGAAATAAAACATAGATTATTTAGAGCGTGGGGCCCAGGTGTCAGTGAGCTAGGTGGGTTGGTTAGTGGGGTCATTAGCGCTAATGACGACGCCACGTCAGATACGCCGGCGATGAGTCGCCGGTGACCACAGTACACGGCGGCGAGCTTCGGAAATCGCCGTTCGGCGACGGTTTGGTGCGCGACTAGGCTCTACGGAGAGCTTGGAGTGCTCCGCGTCCAGCGGTGCGGGTGGTTGAGCGTGCGGTGGCCGGGATCGACGCCGGCGAGCGTTTGGGCGGCGGCCGGCGCTCGGGTGAGTTGCGGGTTTGGTGATGCAGCGTGCAAACGAACCAGCTAACGCGCTAGCCATGCTCTGTGTGCAGCCTCGAGTTCGTTGGACGCTGGTGCGCGACCAAATGGTCACCGGAGTGACGCCGGAGTCGAGCTCGGCGGCGGCGCGTTTCGGCCATAAAGGGGGCGACGGCTACGGCGATCAAATGAAGCGGGGAAGAGGGGGGAAACGGTGGAGGAGCTCACGGGGGGTCGGTTGGAGCAGACAGCGAGCTCGGGGAGGCGGCGACGGCGGCAAATCGACGGCGGCGGTCCTCGGTGGCCGAGGAGGGGAACGGCGGAGCTAGCGGCATCCAGGGGCTTCCGGTGCCTTTCGTCTGGGTGAGGATGAAGAGGGAGGCGAGGCGGAGCTTCCTGGGGCGTCGGTGAGGCGTGGGGTGGCCGGTAGGCGTGGCTACGGCGAGCGGCGGCGACGAGCTCCGTTCGGTCGCGGGAGAGAGAGGGGGCAGAGGGGGATAGGGACGGAGGGAGGGACACGGGAGAGTGGGAGAGGGTCGAGGGGGCCGCGTGGCGTCACCGGGGCGTCGAGGAGGAACCAAGCAGGCTGGGAGGGAGGAGGTGGCCGGGGCGCGTGGCCGCGCGCGCCGGGCGCGTGCCCGTCCTCCTGGCAGAGGAGGAAGGCGACAGGGGGGGTAGCGGTGGCGGGCTGGGCCGCTGGAGGAGCTGGGCCAGGTAAGTGGGCGCCAGGTAAGCGGCTGGGCTTCTCTCATTTTTTTATATTTCTGTTCTGTTTTCTATTTAATTGCCACTGAATTCAAATTCAAACAAATTTGAAAACAGTGCCAAAACTCCCCTGGATAATTTTATGTCACTTAAGGTCTACTCCTCATAAACATAAAATATCTCAGGGCATTTGAAAATATATTCATTATATATTATGAATATAACTCCAAATTCAAATAAAATATTGATTTAAAATCAGAGCCCAAATAATTCCTTAGAAATGTCCCCAAAATTTTGGTTTGATTTATAACTCTTGCCAAAATTGTCAGAGCTATTTCTAGGGCATTTTGGATTTACTGATTGCAATTTTAGGGTTTCTTGCCCCTTTATTAAAATGATTTCCGAGGCTTTCAATTTCCTCATTTCAACTTTCGGAATATAGACATGATGCACACATGAAGCTAGCCTAGAGCATTACCAGAAGCTAGGGATGTGACAGTTACATAGCGCAAATGAACTCGTTTTCATATTACAGGATCAAGTGAGTACATTCATTCAAATATTACATCCTTAGCACATTCCTCCACCACAAGGCGGGCACCCTTTAGGCACCGTCATAATACTTTTTGGGGTGGCGGTGCTCCTTGCCCTTCGGCGGCCCCTCCGTCACCAGCTTCTCAGCATCCATCTTTGCCCAGTGCACTTTCACACGGGCGAAGGCCCTGCGCGCACCTTCAATGCAGACGAACCGCTTTATGACTTCAAGTCGCGGGCAGGCATTTACAAGCCGCTTCACGAGGCCGAAGTAGCTGCTGGGCAAGGGCTCGGAAGGCCACATCCGGACTATAAGGTTCTTCATGGCCAGTTCGGCCGCCTTGTGCAGTTCGACCAGTTGCTTCAGCTAGTTGCTCAAGGGCATCGGATGTTCGGTCCCAATATATTGAGACTAGAACAACTTCTCCATCAAGCTCCCTTCTTCGGCCCGGTAAAACTCCGCGGCATCCGATATGCTGCACGGCAGATCTGCGAACGCTCCTGGAGAGCTCCGAATTCGGGTAAGTAAAAGGAAAGTCTCCTTCACATGCTTGCTTTGCATAATGAATGACTTACCCGCCGCTATCTTCTTGACCACCTGAATCTCCTGGAGGGCACTTTGGGCTTCGGCTTTGGTGTCTCGTGCGCCCTAGAGGGCCTCAGCAAGCTCGGACTCTCGCGTCTTAGAGTCACGCTCCAAGGACTCGTATTTTTTGACGAAATCCTGGAGCTCTTGTTGGACCTCGTTGACACGGGCCTCTTGCTTCTCGCGCTCGGTGCGCTCCTTGGACGCTTTGTCTTCGGCCTCGGACAACGCCTTCTTAAGGGCCACCACTTCGGTCGTGGCCCCTATTAAAGTTCATGACACTTCTATGAGCTGAAACCATTTTTTCTTTATCAATATACAAACGGGGTATTAGGTACCTTTGTTCTCCTCGAGCTGCCTCGTCACGAGGCCGAGCTCTCCTTCGGTCCGCTCCAGGTCCTGCTTTAGTCCGGAGACCTCCGCAGTGCGAGCGGCCGCAGCTAGCAGTGATGCCTGCTTATTCACATGGACATTTTCTGTTAGACTCTTGCGAATGTTATTTGATCCCCTGTTCGGCCTTTCTTTCCGAACGCCAAACAGAGTATCAGGGGCTACTGTCTATACTGTGATATTTTCTTATAATTTTATTACTTACCTCAAAGCCTGTTAGGAGGCTGGTGCAGGCTTCGGTCAATCCGCTTTTGGCGGACCGGACCTTCTCAATCACCATACTCATAAGAGTACGGTGTTCTTCATCAATGGAAGCGCCCTGAAGCGCTTCCAGCAAGTTGTCCGATGCCTCTGGATGGACAAAGGTCATCAGCATAGGCGGCTCGCCCCCCTTAGTGAGAGGCTGCCTGCCTGAATCTGGGACCACTGAGGGTTCCGACGTAGTATCCGGCTGGGGGCCCGACTTGTTGCGGCCCCCATTATCGGAATCCATGGGGGTCTTCCCGCCCATGTGCCCG
Organism: Triticum aestivum; assembly: GCF_018294505.1. Classification (NCBI taxonomy): domain Eukaryota; kingdom Viridiplantae; phylum Streptophyta; class Magnoliopsida; order Poales; family Poaceae; genus Triticum; species Triticum aestivum. The sequence continues at coordinate 151,081,181 of NC_057798.1, forward strand.
GTGTCTGGGATTTCGCCTTGAGGCGTCTGCATAACAGTCTCCCCCTAGTCCGGTATCCTTTGAGATAACACCTCGGTGTCATCCGCGGGCTTGGGGGAGGAGGAAGTCGGGAGTGAATCTCTATTCATCACCAACAGACCCAAAGACCTGTCCAAAGAGGATACGTCGATATGGGCTTTGGTCGGACTGCACAAGCATGGGGCTTGTCCAGATACTTACGACTTCGCCAGGGGCTTGTCCCTGGGCAGCCACTCCTCGCCGCTATAGGCGGCTGTGGTGGAGTGGTCCGGAGGGAGAGTCTTTCCCTTGTTCGACCCTTCGGCCTCCCCAGACGGGGCGACCTTCCTTTTCTTCCCCCCCCCTCCCGGTTGGGGGGGGAGGGCTTTCTTCTTCCTCCTCCTCGTTCTCATTGGAGGAGCGCGCCTCGCTGTCTTCGGACGATGAGTCCGATACAACCTTGCGCCGGAGACCTTTCCTGGTCCCCATGGCCTTCTTCTTGGCCTTCTTCTCTGGCACCTCATAGGGCACCGGAAACAACATCTCCATTAAGAGAGCCGTTGCTGGATCTTCAGGTAGTGGAGCTGGACAGTCAATCTGCTCCACTACCACTACCCAGTCCTATTGAATTGGCGTGGAGGCTTAGATTCCTCCCACGAATATACTGGGGAAAGGAACGTCTTGCAAAATATAAAGAGCTTACCGGATTGGTGGGGCGCTTTGCGCTGAGTCCCTGATCCTCGGTTATGGGAGGAGGTACCTCGGCGGCCTTGAACATCACCTTCCTGACATCTTTGTGCATCGTATCGAAGAGCTCTTGCAGCGTCTGGTGTTCGGCTGGGTCGAACTCCCACATATTGAAAGCCCGTCTTTGACACAGAACGATCCGACGGAAGAGCATGACCCGGACCACGTTGACAAGCTTGATTTTCTTGCTTATAATATTTTTGATACAGGTCTGGAGTCCGATCAGCTCCACTGATGAGCCCCAGGCTAAGCCCTTCTCCTTCCAGGAGGTGAGCCGCATGGGGATGCCGAATCTAAATTCAGGGGCCGCTACCCAGTTGGTGTCACATGGCTCGGTGATGTAGAACCACCCCGATTGCCACCCCTTCACGGTCTCCACATAGGAGCCTTCGGGCCAGGTGACATTGGGCACCTTGCCCACCATGGCGCCTCCGCACTCCGCTTGTTGGCCAACCACCACCTTCGGCTTCACGTTGAAGGTCTTCAGCCATAGGACGAAGTGAGGCTTAATTCGAAGGAAGGCCTCGCACACGACGATAAACACCGAGATGTTGAGGATGAAATTGGGGGCCAGATCCTGGAAGTCCAGCCCATAGTAAAACATGAGCCCGCGGACAAATGGGTGGAGAGGGAATCCCAGTCGGACAAAGTGAGAGAGAAACACTACCCTCTCCTGAGGCTTCGGGGTAGGGACGATTTGCCCTTCAGTAGGGAGCCGGTGCGCGATGTCTGCGGCCAGGTATCTGGCCTCCCGAAGCTTCGTGATGTCCTCCTCCTTAACGGAGGAGGCCATCCACTTGCCTCCCGCTCCGGACATGCTTGGAATAACTTTGCGGAGAAGGAGAAGGCTTGGGTGCTAGATCTCGAGCGAGGGGGAATGGATGAGCAAAGTAAGAAGAAGGCGTGGGTGGAGAAAGGTGAATCCTTATCTCTTTATAAAGGCGGTAGAAACCATGCGCCTCCCCACTTGCCCGATAAACTCGCTTATTCCCCAAGCGCTGCGTTGATGGCGCGGGTTGGGTTACCCACACCCGTATTAATGAGAATCCCGTGATAAGGGGACACGATCTCTGCTTCGACAAGATGTGCCAAGGAAACCGCCTCGCAATATGTGCAACAGCTGGTTGAGAAAAATGGTTCGAATAATGACCGGGCCGTGGCGTGATGTCACGCTGTGAAAAGTTGTCAGCAGATTAGATTTGTGAAATATTGTACTCTCTATGGTGGTATGTGGAATTTGTTTTGCAGAGCCGGACACGATCCTCATGTTCAAAATCTTCTATGGAGTATTCGGAGAAGGAACCCGCCTTGCAATGCCGAAGACAATCTGCACGCCGGACTCATCGTCATTGAAGCCTGGTTCAGGGGCTACTGAGGGAGTCCCGGATTAGGGGGTCCTCGAATAGCCGGACTATGTACTCGTGCCGAACTGTTGGACTATGAAGATACAAGATTGAAGACTTCGTCCCGTGTCCGGGTGTGACTCTCCTTTGCGTGGAAGGCAAGCTTGGCAATTCGGATATGTAGATCTCCTTCTCTATAATCGACTCTGTGTAACCCTAGCCCCCTCCGGTGTCTATATAAACCGGAGGGTTTAGTCCATAGGACAACAACAATCATAATCATAGGCTAGCTTCTAGGGTTTAGCCTCTACGATCTCGTGGTAGATCAACTCTTGTAATACTCATATCATCAAGATCAATCAAGCAGGAACTAGGGTATTACCTCCATCGAGAGGGCCCGAACCTGGGTAAACATTGTGTCCTCTGCCTCCTGTTACCATTAGCCTTAGACGCACAGTTCGGGACCCCCTACCCGAGATCCGCCGGTTTTGACACCGACAGCGACCTCATGGTCGGATAGTGGCTCCACCACCATGCGGACGCGGTGTCAGTGGGTGCTACTCACCTGTTGCGGCCCCGCGGCGGCATGCGACCCCGCCTCCGCGACCTCGTCCCGAGGGCTAAATTGCCTCCCGCACCCTCTTCCTCGCACGGCGGGCACGCCGCTCCATAACACCAAACGGGTTGTGATCCATGCCGTCGTTTACCTTCGACTTAGAGCCCGACGCCACGAGGAAGATGCGTGATAGTCTCAAACGTATCTACATTTTTTATTGTTTTATGTTATTATATTATCACTTTTTAACATTTTTCATACTCCCTCCATTCCATAATGTAGTGCGCCTGTGCTTTCCGAGATCTAAGTTTGACCATACATTTAACCGTCGAGATCGACTGCGGTGGGAGTAAAAATTATACCACTGGATTCATATTGAAAATACGAATTCAGTGGTATAATTTTTGCTCCCGCCGCAATCGGTCTCGTTGGTTAAATTTATGGTCAAACTTAGATCTCGGGAAACACGAACGCACTACATTGTGGAAGGGAGGGAGTAGTATTTTATATTATTTTTTTGACTAACCCATAAATCTAGTGCCCAGTGCAAGGTCCTGTTTTCTGCATGTTTTTGGTTTTGTAGAAAATCCAAATCTGCTAGTTTAATACGATTTTTTTCGCGCAACGAAGGTTCCAGGAAGCATCGGGGGAGCACGAGCGGAGCCAGGGGGGCCACATGGCTAGGTGACGCGGCTAAGGCCTTGGTCGCGCCCCTAGGTCGTGTGGGTCCTACTTCCATCGCCTTTCAAACATTCCACGCCATAAATTCCTATAAATATAGAAACTCTCCGAGATATTTTTATCCGAATTTTTTCTGGCGCCGCAAGTTTCTATTATGTGGAGATCCAATATGGAGGCCTGCTCTGAAGCTCTGTCAGAGGGGGGATCCATTGTCGGATACTTCTTCATCAACCTTGCTACCTCCATGACCATGTGTGAGTAGTTGCCTTAGGACCTTAGGGTCCATATTAGTAGCTAGATGGCTCTCTCTCACACACACATGATCGGGATCGATGTAATCGATGATGTGTTTATTGGGATATGATGAATTTTCATTTTATGATCAGATTGTTCATTGAATACAATTGAACCTTTTGAGGTTTTCTTGCTGCATAAATAAATAGTTTTGATCTATCTATCTTCTCTGGCCAAGTTTAATGGGTCTTTCTTCAGACGAATAGATAAGGTAGGAGGCAAACCAAAACATAGAAGACAGAGGGGGAGATTACATCATGCACAACACGCAAGGGCGTACCTAGGTGTGACGTCTCCTTCCATGCCAAAGCCGTCTGCACCTTGAGCTCGGTAGCTCCCACATGCAATGTTTCCTTCCATGCCAGCGATGTCTGTGAGGAAGAGAGGGATATATGAAGATGGAGAGTGATAGATGGGAAGGGGAGTGACAATGCATTGGATTGGGACTCACCGACACGCGGAGCTTGATGGCTAAAACAGAAGGGAATCTGGCCCCGACGGCCTCCTTGTCACCCCAAACCACTGCACACATATTCAGCTCCCGTTAAGCGCTGAGGGTGAGGGGCACAACAATTGCGAGCTCCTCCTGTCAAGCACCGAGTGGGAGGAGAGGTGATAACTGCGACACGAGGAAGGCACATGCGAGCGAGCATGAGAGCGGGCGACCACTAGGGTTTTATCGAGAGAGAACGAGAGAGGCCATAATCTCGTTAGCGTTTAAATCCTTCCTGCCATAATTAAGTGAACAATATTCGAGATTGAAGTTAATGACAAATAAAATTGACAAAAGAAACCCATGAAACCCATAACACTGGGAGGCAAAGGTCGCTATCAGTGAGCAATTTCACGTGTATGGAGCAAATGAAGCGACCAATAGGTCGCTTCACTTTTAAGAATTAAATTGCCACAATACCATTAGTTGAAACTGAAAGTTTTAAAATAGCACTAGTCAAAACCAAGGTGTCATGAACTAAGTGTAGCTCAGGTGGTTAGATTCCTTGTGATGGAAGCAATCCACTAGGGTTCAATTCTAGACTTGGCATGAGTGCTCGTATTTTACTGAATTTATTTCAGTCTTTCTGGCAATGTTCGTTTGGTGATGAGAGATGTTCCCGTCGACTACAAGCGCATGTATGTGGCCATCTATGATTGTACCGTGTTTCGTAAAAAATCAAGGTGCAAAAATACCATCACAATTTTGGTTTTTGATGCCAAAATAGTACCACCGTGAAATATCAAACATATTCTGTTGGCCAAATTGTGAATAGCATTTTCTTCTTCTTTTGACTACAGTCAAACTGTGAATAGCTTGTCAGTTGTTTTTGGTATTCCAAGATTACCCCTGTCAAATCTATCCCTAACCAAAAAACTCTGCTTCCCACCCTCTCCTCTACCAGCCATGGCGGCGGGCCGAACCGTGCCGCGCCGGCGCTGGCTCCTCCCGGCCATCCTCCCTATCTAGTTCCGCCGCCCTCCCTTGGTTCTGCCTCCCGCCTCCCCCCCCCCCCCCCCCCCCCCCGGCTCCGCCGCCTGCCCCTGCTAGTCACTGCGCCATTCCCATTCTCCGGTCGTAGTTTTCCATTCTCTACTTGTTAGCTACTGCGCCATTCCCATGGCTAGTGCCGGCGGCGCAGCTCTCCAGAGGCACGCGGCCGTGGCCGTGCTTCGCGCAGCGGCGGCCGCCGGCAATCTGTCCGCGGGCAAGGCAGTCCACGCGCAGACGGTCAGAGCCGCCCATTTCGACGTCGTCCTGCACAACCACCTCATCGCCTTCTATGCCAAGTGCGGCCACCTGGGCCTCGCCCACCAGGTATTCGACGCAATGCCCTCCCGGAACCCGGTCTCCGGCAACCTCCTCATGTCCGGATACGCTTCCTCCGGGCAACACGGGGACGCGCTCGCGTTGCTCAGGGCGGCCGACTTCAGCCTCAACGAGTACGTCCTGTCTGACCGCCGTGTCCGCGACTGCCCATGTCCGGAGCTATGACATGGGGAGGCAGTGCCATGGGCACGCTGTCAAGTCTGGGCTGGCGGAGCACCATTATGTCTGCAACGCGTTGCTGCATATGTACTGCCAGTGTGCTCATGTGGAGGATGCGGTGAAGGTGTTCGAGAGTGTGTCCGGCTTCAATGCGTTCGCATTCAACTCGATGATAAATAGGTTTCTTGACAAGGGGATGTTTGATTGCTCCGTCAGTGTTGTGAGAAGCATGGTCGGAGAAGTTGAGCAATGGGATCATGTGCCGTATGTCGCTGTTCTTGGGCATTGTGCTAGCACCAAAGAGTTGCTGCTTGGTCGTCAAGTGCACGCCCAGGCATTGAAGAGGAGGCTCGAGCTAAGTGTGTATGTGGGCAGCGCGCTGGTTGATATGTATGGGAAGTGTGAGTGTGCATGTGATGCTCATTCCGCGTTCGAGGTTTTGCCAGAAAAGAATGTTGTTTCTTGGACAGCTGTTATGACTGCTTATACCCAAAATGAGCTCTTTGAAGAGGCATTGCAGTTTTTCTTGGACTTGAAAATGGAAGGAGTCCAACCAAATGAGTTCACTTATGCCGTGGCTCTCAACAGTTGTGCTGGTCTTGCAGCCTTGAAAAATGGCAATGCACTCAGTGCCTCTGCTATGAAAACTGGGCATTGGGGTGCTCTGTCTGTCTGCAATGCCCTAATTAACATGTATGCAAAAAGTGGCAGCATAAATGATGCATGGAGAGTCTTCCTCTCTATGCCATGGCGTGACGTGGTCTCTTGGAATTCGATCATAATAGGCTATGCTCATCATGGCCTTGCGAGAGAAGCCATGTCTGTATTTCATGATATGTTGTTTGCTGAAGAAGCCCCATCCTATGTGACCTTTGTTGGGGTGCTGTCAGCTTGTGCACAGTTGGGACTTGTAGACGAAGGACTGTACTATTTGAACACTATGATGAAGGAAATGGGAATAAAACCCGGGAGAGAACATTACACTTGCATGGTTGGTTTGCTGTGCAGAGATGGACGCCTAGATGAGGCAGAACACTTTATACTGAGCAATTATATTGGCACAGACGTTGTTGCATGGAAATCACTTTTAGGTTCTTGCCAGGTATATAAAAACTATGGCCTGGGCCATCGAGTAGCAGAGCAGATCCTTCAGTTGAAGCCCAATGATGTAGGGACCTATGTTATGCTTTCTAACATGTATGCAAAAGCAAACCGATGGGATGGTGTTGTGAAGGTTCGGAAGCTGATGAGAGAGAGGGGCGTTAGGAAAGAGCCTGGTGTTAGTTGGATTCAAGTAGGAAGTGAGGTCCATGTTTTCACATCAGACGACAAGAATCACCAATGGATAAACCAGATCACGAGAAAACTCAGAGAGTTGATAGACCAGATCAAAGTGATCGGATATGTTCCAAATTTTGCAGTTGTCCTACATGACGTTGAGGATGAACAAAAGGAAGAGCATCTTATGTATCACAGTGAGAAAATGGCCCTTGCATTTGGCCTTATTCACAGCCCTGAAGGAGCAACTATCCGTATAATGAAAAATCTCAGGATATGTGATGATTGCCATGTTGCTATGAAACTCATATCACTTGTGACGAGAAGAAGAATAGTTGTAAGGGACACTGTTCGGTTTCATTGTATAGAAGATGGAGTTTGCTCATGTGATGACCATTGGTGATCCATACATTGGTCCTCAGAAGCTCCAGAGCATATGTGATGTTCTGAACATCAACATGGTATGTCATCTAATTTTCTAGTGGAAAGGCTATACTATGTTTCCGCAATGAGAGAACTCCGATAGCTTTGATTTGAAAGTTTCGTACATGTTCATACCACTGTATTTAGGGTGTGATATTCATATTCAATGTTGTGTTATCGTCTCTCATGATATAAATTCGGCCCCAGTACTACTAGATCAAATTGGGTCGATGAACAAGTTCGCACTGAATTAAAATGTTGCCGAGTACTTGCATGCAAACTTAATTTCAGACAGTTAAGCCTAGTGATCCAGTGACGCAATTGCCATGCAAATCTAAAAGTCATTACACCAGCGGCGATATTTTCTTCTTTGACACTTTGATTTCCTTTTGAATTCAGGATAGTACTGGAATCCTACCAGCATGAACAAACAATGGTAGCGCTGTAGCAGCTCCAGGTGTTGGCAGGGCAGGGCAGAATGGCGAGACAGATCTTAACACGCAACACAAGGTACACGAGGGGGGGGGGATTCAGGAACCCATTGCTGAGAACAAAGGAACTAGCACAGGAAAAGATGAGCCAGTACAGAAGCCAAATGAAAAGATAACAGCACAGCAACAACATCCTCGACGGACTTCTTGCTGGATCCTCTTATCAGCGAATGTGATCCATCCGATAGATGTCTCATTGAAAAGAAGTTCATTGCCTGCTTGAAAGTTTCCGGAGGTGACTTTCTAGCCATTTATTCTTCTTTACTCTCCGGTTTTGTGCAGTTTGCTTACGATGGTATATGCTTATATCATGCTTAAACTTGCTAGATAAAAAAGAAACTTTTGAAGGTTTGCCATGGTCTTATGGCGGCTAAACTAATAATTTTTTCATTAAGTATCAATGTGATATTCAAAAGTTTTCAGTTATGCTTCCTAAATTACCATAGGAAGATATAACTGATGTGCTCTCCATGTTGGGAATCCGAAACTTAGTTACCCATGCCACTTAGATGTTTACCACATCACTTTTGTTGTCTGTCAACGGACAGCTGGATGTAATTGGCGCCATCAGGCAATATTTTAAATGTACCGAGGCCCACGGTGCAATTTACTTGATGCATATTTGTTTGGTAATTTGGTTTCACCCTGCCAAAATTTCTGCTACCATAATTTGGTGATGTTTGAATTGGATGGTTCACACAAGACACAACTGGTCTAGACATGGCAGTAATGCGTTGCCAATTATAGTTTAGTTTACTGTCAACGGGCAGCCAAAACTAGTGCTATCAATTGATGACCACAGTTTTGGACATGCCATACTCTTGTCAGAATTTTGGGCCTAGGTGGGGCTACAAACCAAAAGTACCGTACTTAAAACTGGGGTTAAATCAGACATAATTTATTTTTTTCTGAAGTGCAAATGGAGTCCCTGTAGAACTTTGTTAGTGTTGCCTCAAGAACACCCACTATCCATCATTTTTTTCCTCAAATAGAAATGTTTGCCAAGATATTTCTTCAAGTGATCTCTCTGAAGTTCTATTAATGTACTCATCCTAGTTCTTTCGAGCCCTTTCTGCATTTTTGCACATAAGTGACTTGTTACAGTTGAAACCAGACTCGTCAGCTCTATCCCTTTTGATGGACAACAAAGGCATAAACCCACTTGATGTTAGCATAACGGCTCCAGATTATGTGACGTTGGCACAAGATACAGTTCATGTTGAAGCAAACGATCACAATGAGGTATGCTACTGTGCATAATAATTTATCTTTGGAAATAATCATACGGTTGGCTCTTATGGCTTAATCTTCTCATATGAAATGTCTCAGCATTTTGCTTTTGCTTGGAGTATATACATTTCTGAAAAAACTGTCATTTCCTTTTTCATTTTGCAGTGGAAGTTTGTCCAACAGGCATATGAGTGTCTTGTGGCACTTTCCCAAGCCGTGGCTGCAAAATCCAGTTTTGTGTCTGTTGTTCCATGATTGATCATGGGTGTTATACCACACATGAATTGCAGTATAATATGCCTATCCCGGTCTACAGACACGCTTAGCAGTAGTATTGTATAATTTTTTTCTAATATTTGTTAAATTGTCTCCCTGGGTCTACCTTTGCTCTAATCAACTTCGATATAGAACCGGAACTTCGGCATTCTGTTTTTAGTGTTGTCTGAGTGCTGTACTGATCTTCTCTTCTTCTGTCATTATTAATCCAGACACAGGTGAGCGTTTCTGTCAGCGAAACCATGAATGACATGTTGATGGTTCTCAAAGTCACAGAAGAAAAAACCTGCAGAATCAATCTTGATACCGCAGTCACAAGGAACACCTTCCGAATAATACCGAGCGGAGGGTGCGTAAGCAAGATGGTGGGCCAGCATAACAGAAGCTTGATGCACTGGAGCTACCGGTGGGACGACAACTCGAGAGACCTGGGATGGTAAGGAGGCGCCGTTGACACCATCGAACTCTATGCCCAACCTGCTGTCGACAGGTCTGGCTTCAAGTAGGTCGACCAAGATGGCTGGGAAGATTAGCTGGCAAACGGATGTCTATATCAATGCCTATAATGTTTTCATCCTTTTCATAAAAGGGAATTTTTGTGCCTAGCTTTTTTGATAGATTTCACGAGGGAATGTAATACGTTGGCACCACTGTTTTCTTTAAAAAAATGCAGGAGAGAAGAAATATGAATCTACTGCAACACCAAATCATTTTCATTAGACTAGATTTGTCATAAATTTTTTTGTAGTTATATAGTACTCCCTCCGTTCCTAAATATTTGTCTTTCTAAAGATTTCAACAAGTGACTACATACGGAGCAAAATGATTGAATCTACACTCTAAAATATGTCTCTATACATCCGTATATGGTAGTTCATTTGAAATCTTTAGAAAGACAAATATTTAGGAACGGAGGGAGTATTTGATATTGTAATTGTAAGCACTTTTTTTTTCCGTATATACTCGGCCATTCCTTCAAAAAATTTGACATAGGACAAATCTAGAACTTCAAGTGGCAAAAAAGTTTAGCCAATCTGAAAAGTGCATAACTTCATAGCAGAAAATGGTTTGCCGATTAGCTATGAAAGATTTTTTTTTCCGGACCAGTTTATTCCCAAAAGATTTGTCAGCTAATCAGAGTAAAAACACTTCATTTCCAGGCACTGTTCCAAAGCAGGAAAGATCTCTATAATACATCTGCGGTACACACTACACAGCGCAGCTGCAAAATACAATGCACAGGTGCCTCATGTAAAACTTGACGGTTGTACCAGAAATTACAGCCACAGGGAAAGCAAAACGGATATGCAGACAAACAAACAAGTGCCACCGTGCGGAAGAGCTACCCCTTGAGATGAAACTAGTCATCATCCTTGTAGGGGTATTCCTCTGGGACTTGCTTGGTGAGCTTCACCGCATCTCGTAGGCGTCATCCCCACGAAGCATGTCGCGGACCCATGTAACCTCCGTCTTCATGGAACCTGCACCACCACGTCACTTAAACTTGATCAGTGAATGATAAATGACTTGAAACTGGTAGGATCACAGCTCTGGGAACACAATTCTATAATTATCACACAAGCTGGTCATAGACTGTTTCGCTCAAACACTTTATGTATTCATACTGTAGCAGGCACCCCACTGGTGGTACCATGCAACAGTTAGTTACAGAGATTCAGCATGATATGCCTTATGATCTGGATATCAAGAACATGCAATTCTCAAGTGGAAATGGTATACATTATTATGCAAGTTAATTTACTCTTTTAATGCCAGTTTCATAGAATCGAATAGCATGAGGTCACATGCACCGGGCTGCCTTTAAAATAAAAAACTGTTTGACAAAAGAAATTTATAAAATATATAGCAGCAAAAGAAGACAAACCATTTTCAGTGCGAGTACACATATCTGGTGGAAACCATACATTCAGCGAAAACATGGAAACTTGGCCTTGTGCCGTTGGATAGAAAATGTGCACTGCGAGATGGAAGGATGTACAAATTGCAAATTAAACCCCGCAAGAATTCTGCATCTCGGTAGAGAACCTGAGCCCTTCTGTACAATCCCGCTTTCCCGGTAGGCCGTAGCGGATGCCAATCCCCATTCTATTTCCTACCGTAAGAAGCCAGGGTTAGGAAACGATCCTCTCGTTCGGCGTTGGAACGCCGGTAATTCCTCTCCGGTGATTGTCCTGCTAACAGTGGCAACCCTCCTCTGAGCATTCCGTGCTGGGCCGGCGGTCAGCGAGCGGCGCGGCTGATTCCTCTCCGGCGATTGTCCGGCCAACCCTGCTCAATCCCCAACGATCCCCAACAGGATTTGGGTCCCTAGGTATGCGGACTTGTGCCCTTCATATTTTCTGCTTTGCCCGATTCTCCTTTGTCCCAATGGCTCATCTAGTGGTTCCCTCTTCTCTAGATTAGGCTAAATTTGCAAAGCAAACAGAGGAGGCGACTAGCTCGTGGCTCATTGGGTTGTATCCTCCAAGTTCAGCACATCCTAAGAAGGAAATAGGAGAGGGGGCGAGGTAGTGGCATCTTGCCAGCAACTGCTTATTTTCCTAGAGGTTACTGTCCAGATTTTTGTCTTGAAGAAATTGGCGAGGTATAATTTACTCACTCCTAATTAAGTGTTATATACATATATGACTATACGTGTGTCGCTGCCTGGTGTGTGTGTTGTGTATGACTGTTATGACCGGGGTAACTTATACCCGGAGGAGGCCCACTGGGCAGGTTTAGTTAGGGGCTTAGCCCACAACTTATCTTATTTTTATTAGCATCATGGTTATATAAACAACTATAAGACTCTTTTGAAAATTAAGCAATAAGACTATTTCTATTGCCCGACTCCCAGAGGAGCCTGAACCCTAAAACCCTAGCCACCTCCTGCCCTTGCGCCGCCTCCTCCCTCGCGCACGACAGCGCCCTGCCACCGGCGACCGCGAGCTCGTCCACACCCAGCTCCCTCCTTCCCCTACAACCTCCGTCCTAGACCCGGTAGAACCCTAACTCCTACCACCTCGGTAGAACCCTAGATCACTGTAAACCCTCACACGTGATCCCTAGGTAAAAGAACAGCAAATTCCTAGATTCCCACTTCTAGATCTGATCCCTCAAATGGACACCATCAGACATCAGCAGTTTCCCAATTTGCATATAAACTTAAGAGGCAGGTGAACTAAGAAAACGGGCGTACATCTGATCGAGCTGCTTGTTGACCTCCTCGACCTCTTCGAGATCCGTGAGCAGCTGCCGCATGTGAGCGTGAAGAGCTCCGCGTTCTGCAGAACAACACAACAAGATCAGCGCGGGGTGCAGATGTACGGGCGGTCGGGGGAGGGCTGTGGTTTGGAAGCTTACTACGTGCTCAACGCTGGTGAAGAGGGCGTCGCCGGACTTGGGGGTCGTGAGAGGCGGGCATCGCCGAGATCAGGGCCGGTGGCGGGCGAGAGAAATCAGAGGAGAGAACCACTAGCAGAGTCGCCGGTCTCGAGTAGTTGGGTTATAGGCCAGTTTGGGCTTATCCTTTTTGTTTTGCGGTGAAAGTTTGGGCTTGGGCTTGCCAACTGTATAGTCCATCGGCCCCTAAAAGAATAGAACAGCCCATTCTTTCCCACTAAAGAAAATAAACTAGGAGGTTCCCTTTTAAAGCAACATTTTTCTTTCCCACTAAAGAAAATAAACTAAAGGTTCCCCACCAATCCCCTCAAAAACCCTATTACCAAACAAGGCCTAAAGTATGATTCACAGAACATCACACGCTGGCACACATCCAGATAGGAGGGAAACGCATGTTAGAAAAATCATAGCACAACAAAAACAGATTAAAACGATGCATTTCTATGGCATTGCCAGGTGACAGGTTTACTTTAGCAGCAGCACCCCCGACACTTAGTTTGCAACTTCTTACCGGAAAACAAAAGACATAAAAACAAACGCATAATGGAATACTTTCTTGTTGCAAGCTAACATGAAAACAAAAGACAGTACATTGACTGAATCACAGGAGTGCAGACATTATTAAAACATAGTACTGTAGAAGGCAACAGGGTTGTAACTGAGTGAAAATAAATAGGAACTGATTATCATGACAGTACTTTCAGCATTCTACATCCAAAATGCCACAGGATCTTGAACGAGTAACGACTTGGTGGTTGCTTTGGGCACTTTGTAGTACTGCGAGTGACAGGTATCGCCAGTCGTCAGTTCTTTACGCTGATCGTCCAGGCTGAGAGAGAATGTTGTGAGACGATACATCCAGGAACCAGGTAGGCTCAAACCAGGAACCCTCACCTCCTTGTTGACACACTGCACGAGACAGAATTTGCTCACGCCTCCCATATAGACAAGGGTAGCACCTACATGCTTATCCATTGGGTCACCAGAAATGAACAGATTCTCCTTGCAGAGATTCATCGAAGGGACAGGGCACCGCCCTTCAGGGGTACCATAGATGGGCACGTCGCAGCAGTAAATTTGGCCGAGGGTGTCCGGTTCTTTGGAGAGCCCGACAAAGGCCTTGAGGTGCTGGTCAAAGTGACCCTGGCCGTCAAAGGGCAGAACCCAATTGCCAAGTAGTTTCCATGAATGCCTCTCCGTGTCAAAACTATAGGTGGCCTCGGTGGTGTCCTCCTTGGTGCTGATGAGGAAGGTCCGTTCTTCAGGGTGCAAGGAGTAGGAAGTGACGTCACAAACATTAAATGGCTGCTGCTCGAGCTCTTTCCACGACCACTCTTTGCTGGAATCCCGATGCGATACCTTGGCTGAGAGCTCCTCCAAGCAGAGCATCTCGAAGGACTCCAAGCAGAGCATCTCGAAGGAGTAAAAGCTCATAGTGAATAGCTTGTTGCCGACCGGGAGGTGGTAGATGGGATAAAAAAGATCTCTCTGCCCAGGGCCAGTGGTGACGCACCGCGAGCGGACGTCCAACATGGGGAAGTAACCTTCCAACAAGTCACCCTCGGGATCTCTCGGATGCATGGCCAAGATCCTGGTGCCAAAGGCTGATGTGAAGTACTTAGGAGATTCACGAGGCGCCACCATGCGGAAGAAAGGCCGAGGAAAATGTGGCACCTTGTCTTGGTCGTCTTGGTCTGAGAAAGCAGTCCGCTGATGGTTCTCGCCGGGCAACAAGTTTACCTTGCGGATGCTATATCCATGGCACCAGTCATCAAAGACAAGGTAAAGTCGCTCACGGCCGCCGCCATGCTCACGTTTCCGCGGCCGCTTTGGCATCCTGTTCTGCCTAATTGTAAACGGGCGGACAAGGTCCAGATTTTTCCTGAATTACTCGTGTTAATTTTAAAGGCGTTGCCGTTGGCCCTTGATCCCTGTAATTTGAATACGAACCGAATCCATCGTCAAATAGAAATCAATCAAGCCCAATCATCCTACTTACTGCAACTCAACCCGATAAATCGAAGTATCCAGATCTGAATCTGGGGCAGCGTAGAAGAAAAGGAAATCGCAGGTACGTACGTACAGATCGAAGATGGTGCAGCGGCAAAACATCACGACTCACCAACACAGTGGGCTTGACAATTGATTGTGTCGGGAGGCTACAGCGGCGGTGTGCGGTTGGGGAGGCTCGGAAGCGAAGGGTTTGGTGGATGATAAAGGGAGGAAACCCTAGGAAGTTCCCGGTGAGGCGGTGACCGGTTGACCTCGTGGGCTGTTCGCAAGGAAAAACTAACTAGGCCTCGCCCTCCCTGCGCAGCCCAGCTCTTTTATTTTTCCTTGCTCATCGTAATTTATTTTATGATCAAAAGTTATTTTTCCTTAAAATTTTATTTTTGCTTTGATGCTAAATGCAAATTATTCGAAATTTTCTAACAAAATACTCCATCCGTCCAGAAATACTTGTCGGAGAAATGCATAAAATTGGATGTATATAGAACTAAAATATATCTAGATACATTCATTCCTCCGACAAGTATTTCCGAACGGAGGGAGTACTTAGTAATCATATATTTAGAAAATAGCTGATCCCGCAAATTTATTTATCACAACCAATAGTAAACATGTCATCTCAACATACAACCATGCATGAGCTTAACATGAACAAAAGTTAGGATCATGTTTTTTTCACTGGAAAAAACTTCCAATCTATTCATCTCCAACAATGATAGTACAGCGAACACTAGAAACGGTAAAAATTACATCAAGTTCCGTAGACCACATAGCGACGACTACAAGCACTAAAGCGAGCCGAAGGCGCGCCACTGTCATCGCCCCTTCCTCGCCGAAGTCGGGCAAACCTTATTATAGTAGACAGTCGGGAAGTCATCGTGCTAAGGCCCCATAGAACCAGCACACCAGAACAGCAACCGCCGCCACTGCAGAGTATAGATTAAAAGGATCCAACCTGATGACACAAGAACATATACGAACGACGAAAAGATCCGAGCAAATCCACCAAAGACAGATCGGAGACACACTTCCACACGCCCACCGACGATACTAGACGCATCAACGGAACGGGGACTAAGCGGGGAGACCTTTATTCCATTTTCAGGGAGCCACCGCCGTCTCGCCTTCTTAAGCAGGGCAGAAACCCTAACAAAACTTGAAAAAATATCTAAAAACAGAGCCCTCCCACCGGCAAGGGCTGGGATCCACTCCGCCTTCATGGCCCTAAGGCCACAGGAGACAGGCTGGACCGGCGCCGACGCCGGCGGGAGGCAGAGAAGCCCAAGCTTTTTGGGAGGCGGTGGCTGGCTAGTCGTGACCAATCGGCCGGGGCTGAACCTTGACGGGAGGGACAACAAGTTAATGGGAAGATCATGTTAATTGTACACTACTTGCGTATTATTCATAACTTTTGTAATGGAAAACTTACTAATATTGAAATAATTATCAAGGTTTCTAAACAACTCTTTTTATTTTCTCCTTCACACATACCTTCTTTACTCCAAGGACATGAAAAAACAGTAAAACTAAGGCAGTGATTAGAGATGCTAGGCTGTAACATCCCAAGTTTTTAATTTTGAATGTTATATATATTAGATCATCATTGCATATCATATTTTATTTGCATTTTTGGCTTGATCCTAGAAATTCTAAGCAACTCAAGGACCCACGGAGAGAGTTGGGGATTTCGTTATTTTCATATTTGAGTTTTCTCAATTTTTGAAAAGAGGATCAATTGGTTTTGATTATTTTTCTTCCTAATATTTCTAAAATAAAAATATATGAGAGGGGATAAAATGACTTCTCCAAAATAAATGAAATATTAGAGGAAAAATGTTAAAATCAATTTATTTATTTTATTTGGTTTTTATTGCAATTTTATTTGAATTAGAAAAATTGCACGTTTTCAAAATTGCATTTTAGGGCCAAGAAAATGTTCATCTTGTTCTAAATATTTTATTTAGACAGTGAAAAATTGTTTTGTCATTTTTAGATTTTTATGTAATTTTCTAGGATTTATTTAAATTTCAGCGGAATTATTTAAAAAAAACTTCGGACCGACCGGGCCGAAGGCCCAGCCGGCCACTGCCTCCCTCGTCCCGTGCCTGCACTGGACTCCGTCGGAGTCTGGGAGACCGCCGCCGCCTCGGTGCCCCTTCCCCAAGCCGACCCCGCCCCCTCCCCTCTTAAATACCCGCCGCCGCCGCCCACATCGCCACCCAAGCCGCAGCAGCCGCAGCCCCGCAGCCGCCGCCGCCGCTAGCACCGCCCGCGCCGCCGCCGCACTTCCCCGCCACTGCCCCACAGCGCCCCGCCTCGCCTCGCCGGAGCCGCCACCTCGCCTCGCCTCGCCGGAGCCGCCGTTTTTTTTTTGGTTTAGGTAAAAACCGACCAGTTTTTATTTAAACCCTAGTTTCATTTTTTTAGAATAGACCGGTTTAGTTTTTTTTCGGTTTATTTATTTAGCGAGCGTCCTCTCGTTCGTTCGTTTTAACGAAAGAGTTTCACCGTTTAGCCGCAGACAGCGAACGTCCGTTCGTTAGCCTGTCCATCAGTTTTTCTTTTTCCAGGGTTTTCCGCGATTATTTTTGATCGCGATTTCTGCCCTGATTTTTGTTTTAGTTTTTCTTCTCACTCGTTTATTGGAATCGGGCGATTCAAGCGCCTAGAGTTTTGTCTCGAAGCCCTCTTTCTGTTTAACCAACTTAAACAAGTTTTTGCTACTGAAAATTCTGACTTAAGTCCAGATTAGTAAACGAAGTTCGTTTCTTTTGCCGTTTGAGTTTCGTTGCTTCGTTTGGTTTGATTTTTTTTGCAAATCGGAGTTCTTAAGTTGAACTTTCTGGTTAGATCTCTTATTTGAGTTTTACCCATGCTTCTAGTTGAGTGCTTATTGTATGCTTGTTTGTTTGCGATAGAGTACCCGGAGTGCGAAGCGTGCTACTACCAGTCTCTAGGTTTCACGGATCATCAGCAAGGCAAGTAACACTTTGATCATACCTCTTTACTACCCAGTTTTATTGCATTAGATCAATCCTCAAACAATTGCATGGTTAGGATCTGATTAATATGTGGGTTTTGGGAAGTAGATGAGGTACTACCTATTGTCCTGTTTATTACCAAACCCTTGGGAGTTACTTCTACATTGCTTATATTGCTATCCTATGCTTGTAGACGTGGATTGGGTGAGTGTATCCATGACAGTTGTGAGTTTTTCTAATTAATGGTTAACTTAAGGTGGCTACTTTAATACACATCTAGGTGGATTGAGGCACCTGGGGAAATCAGTGTTGCATGTATTTTTGAAAATCCCGGGGTACCGTGTGATTCTTGCTACATCTTGACCTAGCGTTGGTTTTCCCCGAAGAGGAGAGGGTGATGCAGCAAGTATAGCGTAAGTATTTCCCTCATTTTTTGAGAACCAAGGTATCAATCCAGTAGGAGGCTCCTCCAAAGTCCCACGCGCCTACACAAACAAACTGAGAACTCGCAACCAACGCAATAAAGGGGTTGTCAATCCCTTCATGACCACTTGCGAAAGTGAGATCTGATAGAGATAATATGAAAAGATAAATATATTTTGGTATTTTATAATATAGATGCAAAAAGTAAAGATGCAAATAAAAGTAGATTGAAAGCAAATATGATAAGAGATAGACCCGGGGGCCATAAGTTTCACTAGAGGCTTCTCTCGAGAGCATAAGTATTACGGTGGGTGAACAAATTACTATCGAGCAATTGGTAAAAAAAGAATAATTATGACGTTATCTAGGCATGATAATGGATATAGGCATCACATCCGTAACAAGTAGACCGACTCCTGCCTGCATCTACTACTATTACTCCACACATCGACCGCTATCTAGCATGCATCTAGAGTATTAAGTTCATAAGAACAGAGCAACACATTAAGCAAGATGACATGATGTAGAGGGATAAACTCATGCAATATGATATAAAGCCCATCTTGTTATCCTCGATGGCAACAATACAATACGTGTCTTGCAACCATTTCTGTCACTGGGTAAGAACACCGCAAGATTGAACCCAAAGCTAAGCACTTCTCCCATGGCAAGAAAGATCAATCTAGTAGGCCAAACCAAACCGATAATTCGAAGAGACTTGCAAAGATAACTCAATCATACATAAAAGAATTCAGAGAAGATTCAATTAATATCCATAGATAAATCTGATCATAAACTCACAATTCATCGGATCTCGACAAACACACCGCAAAAAGAGATTACATCGAATAGATCTCCACAAGAGAGGGGGAGAACATTGTATTGAGATCCAAAAAGAGAGAAGAAGCCATCTAGCTAATAACTATGGACCCGTAGGTCTGTAGTAAACTACTCACAGCTCATAGGAGGGACAAGGATGTTGATGTAGAGGCCCTCCGTGGTCGATTCCCCCTCCGGCAGAGTGCCGGTGAAGGCTCCAAGATGGGATCTCATGGATACAGAAGGTTACGGTGGTGGAAATTGTGTTTCGTGGTGCCCCTGGATGTTTTTGGGGTCCGTAGGTATATAGGAGGAAGAGGTACGTCAGTGGACGCCTGAGGGTCCCACGAGATAGGGGGGTGCGCCCTACAGGGGGGGCGCGCCCTCCTATATCGTGGAGGCTCCGACTATTTCTTTACTTGCACTCCAAGCTCTCCGGATCTTGTTCGTTCCAAAAATCACGCTCCCGAAGGTTTCATTCCGTTTGGACTCCGTTTGATATTCCTTTTCTTCGAAATACTGAAATAGGCAAAAAAACCCAGCGATATGGGCTGGGCCTACGGTTAGTAGGTTAGTCCCAAAACTGATAATAATGTATAAAATAAAGCCCATAAACATCCAAAACAGGTAATATAATAGCATGGAACAATCAAAAATTATAGATACGTTGGAGACGTATCAAGCATCCCCAAGCTTAATTCCTGTTTGTCCTCGAGTAGGTAAATGATAAAAACAGAATTTTTGATGTGGAATGCTACCTAGCATAATTCTCAATGTAATTTTCTTTAATGTGGCATGAATGTTCAGATCCAAATAATACAAAATAAAAGTTCATATTGACATAAGAAATAGTAATACTTCAAGCATACTAAGCAAAGTAATCATGTCTTCTCAAAATAACATGGCCAAAGAAAGTTATCCCTACAAAATCATATAGTCTGGCTGTTGCTCTATCTTCATCACACAAAGTATGTAATCATGCACAATCCCGATGACGAGCCAAGCAATTGTTTCATACTTTAATAATCTCAAACTCTTTCAACTTTCATGCAATACATGAGCGTGAGCCATGGACGTAGCTCTATATGTGGAATAGAACGGTGGTTGTGGGGAAGACAAAAAGGAGAAGATAGTCTCACATCAACTAGGTGTAGCAACGGGCTATGGAGATGCCCATTAATAGATATCAATGTGAGTGAGTAGGGATTGCCATGCAACGGATGCACTAGAGCTATAAAAATATGAAAGCTCAACAAAAGAAAACTAGTGGGTGTGCATCCAACTTGCTTGCTCAGGAAGACCTAAGGCATTTTGAGGAAGCCCATCATTGGAATATACAAGCCAAGTTCTATAATGAAAAATCCCCACTAGTATATGAAAGTGACAACATATGAGACTCTCTATCATGAAGATCATGGTGCTATTTTGAAGCACAAGTGTGGAAAAAGAGATAGTAGCACTGTCCCTTCTCTCTTTTTCTCTCATTCTTTTTTTCTTTCTTTTTCTTTTTTCTTTTCTTTGGCCTTCCCTTTTTTTTCTTTTTCTTTTTGTCCTTTCTCTTTTTTTTGTAAAGTCCGAAGTCTCATCCCGACTTGTGGGGGAATCATAGTCTTCATCATCCTTTCCTCACTAGGACAATGCTCTAATAATGGAGATCATTACACTTTTATGGATTTACAACTCAAAGCTAGAACAAGATATGACTCTATGTGAATGCCTCCGGCGGTATACCGGGATATGCAATGAATCAAGAGCGACATGTATGAAGATTATGATGGTGGCTTTGCCACAAATACGATGTCAACTACATGATCATGCAAAGAGCAATATGACAATGATGAAACGTGTCATAATAAACGGAACGGTGGAAAGTTGCATGGCAATATATCTCGGAATGGCTATGGAAATGCCATAATAGGTAGGTATGGTGGCTGTTTTGAGGAAGGTATATGGTGGGTGTATGGTACCGGCGAAAGTTGCATGATACAAGCGTATAATCCATGGACTCAACATTAATCAAAAGAACTCATATACTTGTTGTAAAAATTTAGAAGTCATCAAAAACCAAAGCACTATGCGCATGCTCCTAGGGGGATAGATTGGTAGGAAAAGACCATCGCTCGTCCCCGACTGCCACTCATAAGGAAGACATTCAAATAAATAAAATTGTGCTCCAACTTCATCACAAAGCGGTTCACCATACGTGCATTCTATGGGAATCACAAACTTCAACACAAGCATTCTTCAAATTCATAATCACTCAACTAGCATGACCTTAATATCACTACCTCCATATCTCAAAACAATTATCAAGCATCAAATTGATCATAGCATCCAATTCACATCCCATGATAGTTTTTATTATACCCAACTTGGATGCTCATCATTCTAGGACCAAATTATAACCATAGCAAATACCATGCTGTTCTAAAAGACTCTCAAAATAATATAAGTGAAGCATGAGAGACTAGCAATTTCTTCAAAATTAATCCACCACCATGCTCTAAAAGATTAAGTGAAGCACTAGAGCAAAAACTATCAAGCTCAAAAGATATAAGTGAAGCACATAGAGTATTCTAGCAAATTCTAATCAAATAGGCTTGTCCCAAAAAGGTGTGTTACATCAAGGATGATTGTGGTAAACTAACAAGCAAAGACCAATATAATACACGACGCTCCAAGCAAAACACATATCATGTGGTGAATAAAAATATAGCTCCAAGTAAAGTTACCAATGAACGAAGACGAAAGAGGGGATGCCTTCCCGGGGCATCCCCAAGCTTAGGCTTTTGTCTATTCTTGAATATCTTGGGGTTCCTTCGGCATCCCCAAGCTTAGGATCTTGCCACTCTTTATTCCATAGTCCATAAAAGCTTTACCCAAAACTTGAAAACTTCACAACACAAAACTCAACAGGAAATCTTATAAGCTCCGTTAGTGAAAGAAAACAAAACCACCACATAAGATACTGAAATGAACTCATTCTTTATTTATTTTGGTGTTAAACCTACTGTATTCCAACTTCTTTATGGTACATAGACTGAATTACTAGCCATAGATGCATTGAAATAAGCAAACAACACATGAAAAATAGAATCTGTCAAAAACAGAACAGTCTGTAGCAATCTGTAACTAACGCAAACTTCTGGAACTCTAAAAATCCTACCAAAATAGGACGTACTAGACAATTTGTTTATTGATCAGTAGCAAAAAGAATAAATGCAAAAGCACGTTTCTGTGATTTATTGAATTTTTTTTCTCGTGAGCGCAAAGTTTCTGTTTTTCAGCAGAATCAAATCAACCAGCATCATAGTTTATCCTATAGGTTCTACTTGGCACAAACACTAAACAAAAGATAAAAACACATCTAAACAGAAAGTAGAAACAAAATTTAACACTAAACAGGAACAAAAACAAATAACATAAAGAAAATTGGATTGCCTCCCAACTAGCGCTATCGTTTAACGCCCCTAGCTAGGCATAAAAGCGAAGATAGATCTAACGAGTGCCAGCTTTGGCACTTGATTCATAAGTAGCACGCATGATAGATTCA
The DNA here is from genome assembly GCF_018294505.1 of Triticum aestivum. Lineage (NCBI taxonomy): Eukaryota > Viridiplantae > Streptophyta > Magnoliopsida > Poales > Poaceae > Triticum > Triticum aestivum. The sequence goes on from NC_057798.1 coordinate 151,103,666, forward strand.
TAAGGTAATTTGACTTTCTTTCTTTTAAAGTGCTCAATGCCTTTATTTAAGGGAAATTGGAATCTAATGTTCCCTTCTTTCATATCAATAATCGCACCAATCGTTCTAAGGAAAGGTCTACCAAGAATAATAGGGCAAGAAAGATTGCAATCTATATCAAGAACGATAAAATCTACGGGCACCAAATTTCTATTTTCAACAATAAGAACATCATTGATCCTTCCCATACGATTTTTAATGGTGGAATCCACAAGGTGCAAATTTAACGAGCAATCATCAAGATCATGAAAATCTAGAATATCACATAAAGTTTTCGGAATTATGGAAACACTAGCACCCAAATCACACAAAGCAAAACACTCAAAATCTTTAATTCTAATATTTATAGTAGGTTCCCACTCATCATTAAGTTTTCTAGGTATACAAACTTCCAAATTAAGTTTTTCATCATAAGATTGCATCAAGGCATCAATAATATGTCTGGTAAAAGCTTTGTTTTGACTATAAGCATGAGGAGAATTAACAATGGATTGCAACAAGGAAATACAACCTTTTAAATTATCATAGTCAAATTCCTTGAAATCCGAGATAGTAGGTTCAACATTATTAGAAGTTGAGGATTCTCCAATCTCTCTTTTACCAAATTTAGCATTAAGATCTAAAGACTCTGAATTCTTGGGACGCCTTCTAGGCAAAGTTGATTCATCATCAGTCCAATAATCATCAAAATTCATATTGCAAAAGATAGATCTAATAGGAGACGCATCAATAACTTTAAGATCCTCATCATTATTTTCATGGAAACTAGAAGAACACGCTTTTATAAAGCTATCTTTCTTACCACGTAATCTAGCGGTTCTTTCCTTGCACTCGTCAATGGAAATTATCATCACTTTGAGAGACTCATTGATATCATGCTTAGGAGGAGAAGATCTAAGTTTAAGAGAATCAACATCAAGCAAAAGTCTATCAACGTTCCTAGCCAAATCATCAACTTTGAGCAATTTTTCTTCAATCAAAGCATTAAAATTCTTTTGAGAAATCATAAATTCTTTCACACTATTCTCAAAATCAGAGGGCATCTTATTAAAATTACCATAGGAATTATTGTAGGAATTTCATAATTATTAGAGGAATTACTAGGGAACGGTCTAGCATTAAAATTCCCTCTATAAGCATTGTTTCCAAAACTATTCCTACCAACAAAATTCACATCCATAGATTCATTATTATAATCAATCAAGGAAGACAAAGGCATATCATTAGGATCAAGAGTAGTATTTTTAGTAGCAAACATCTTCATAAGTTCATCCATCTTTCCACTCAAAACATTGATTTCTTCTATAGCATGCACTTTTTTACTAGAAGATCTTTCGGTGTGCCATTGAGAATAATTAGCCATAATATTATCAAGAAGTTCTGTACCATCTCCTAACGTGATTTCCATAAAGGTGCCTCCCGCGGCCGAATCTAAGAGATTTCTAGAAGCAAAGTTCAAACCGGCATAAAAATTTTGTATGATCATCCATAAATTCAAACCATGAGTAGGGCAATTGCGAAGCATCAATTTCATTCTTTCCCAAGATTGGGCAACATGCTCATGATCAAGTTGTTTAAAATTCATAATATCGTTCCTAAGAGTGATGATCTTAGCGGGAGGAAAATACTTAGAGATAAAAGCATCTTTGCACTTGTTCCAAGAATGAATACTATTTTTAGGCAAAGACGAAAACCAAACTTTAGCACGATCTCTAAGTGAAAACGGAAATAACTTCAATTTGACAATATTGTTATCCGTGTCTTTCTTCTTTTGCATATCACACAAATCAACAAATTATTTAGATGAGTAGCGGCATCTTCACTAGGAAGGCCGGCGAATTGATCTTTCATAACAAGATTCAGCAAAGCAGCATTGATTTCACAAGACTCAACATCATTAAGAGGATCAATCGGAGTGCTAAGGAAATCATTACTATTAGTATTCGACAAATCACACAATTTGGTATTATCTTGCGCCATGGCAACAAGTAATCCAACACACAAGCACACAGAGATTGGCAAGTGGAAAAGAGAGGAGGAGATTGGGAAAGCGAGGGCGAATAAAACGACAAGGGTGAAGTGGGGGAGAGGAAAATGAGAGGCAAATGGCAAATAATGTAAATGCCAGGGAGATGAGTTTGTGATAGGTACTTGGTATGTCTTGACTTGAGTGAAGACTTCCCCGGCAACGGCGCCAGAAATCCTTCTTGCTACGTCTTGAGCTAGCGTTGGTTTTCCCCGAAGAGGAGAGGGTGATGCAGCAAGTGTAGCGTAAGTATTTCCCTCAGTTTTTGAGAACCAAGGTATCAATCCAGTAGGAGGCTCCTCCAAAGTCCCACGCACCTACACAAACAAACTGAGAACTCGCAACCAACGCAATAAAGGGGTTGTCAATCCCTTCACGACCACTTGCGAAAGTGAGATCTGATAGAGATAATATGATAAGATAAATATATTTTGGTATTTTATAATATAGATGCAAAAAAGTAAAGATGCAAATAAAAGTAGATTGAAAGCAAATATGATAAGAGATAGACCCGGGGGCCATAGGTTTCACTAGAGGCTTCTCTCGAGAGCATAAGTATTACGGTGGGTGAACAAATTACTATCGAGCAATTTATAAAAAAAGAATAATTATGACGTTATCTAGGCATGATAATGGATATAGGCATCACATCCGTAACAAGTAGACCGACTCCTGCCTGCATCTACTACTATTACTCCACACATCGACCGCTATCTAGCATGCATCTAGAGTATTAAGTTCATAAGAACAAAGCAACACATTAAGCAAGATGACATGATGTAGAGGGATAAACTCATGCAATATGATATAAAGCCCATCTTGTTATCCTCGATGGCAACAATACAATACGTGTCTTGCAACCATTTCTGTCACTGGGTAAGAACACCGCAAGATTGAACCCAAAGCTAAGCACTTCTCCCATGGCAAGAAAGATCAATCTAGTAGGCCAAACCAAACCGATAATTCGAAGAGACTTGCAAAGATAACTCAATCATACATAAAAGAATTCAGAGAAGATTCAATTAATATCCATAGATAAATCTGATCATAAACCCACAATTCATCGGATCTCGACAAACACACCGCAAAAAGAGATTACATCGAATAGATCTCCACAAGAGAGGGGGAGAACATTGTATTGAGATCCAAAAAGAGAGAAGAAGCCATCTAGCTAATAACTATGGACCCGTAGGTCTGTGGTAAACTACTCACAACTCATAGGAGGGGCAAGGATGTTGATGTAGAAGCCCTCCGTGGTCGATTCCCCCTCCGGCGGAGCGCCGGCGAAGGCTCCAAGATGTGATCTCGCGGATACAGAAGGTTACGGTGGTGGAAATTGTGTTTCGTCTGCTCCCTGGATGCTTTTGGGGTACGTAGGCTTATATAGGAGGAAGAAGTACGTCGGTGGATGCCCGAGGGGCCCACGAGACAGGGGGGCGCGCCCTTATAGGGGGGGGGCGCCCTCCTATCTCGTGGGAGCCTCGGCTGATTCTTGACTTGCACTCCAAGTCCTCTGGATCACGTTCGTTCCAAAAATCACGCTCCCGAAGGTTTCATTCCGTTTGGACTCCGTTTGATATTCCTTTTCTTTGAAATACTGAAATAGGCAAAAAAATAGCAATACGGGCTGGGCCTCCGGTTAGTAGGTTAGTCCCAAAAATGATATAAATGTGTAAAATAAAGCCCATAAACATCCAAAAGGGGTAATATAATAGCATGGAACAATCAAAAATTATAGATACGTTGGAGACGTATCAAGCATCCCCAAGCTTAATTCCTGTTTGTCCTCGAGTAGGTAAATGATAAAAACAGAATTTTTGATGTGGAATGCTACCTAGCATAATTCTCAATGTAATTTTCTTTAATGTGGCATGAATGTTCAGATCCAAATAATACAAAATAAAAGTTCATATTGACATAAGAAATAGTAATACTTCAAGCATACTAAGCAAAGTAATCATGTCTTCTCAAAATAACATGGCCAAAGAAAGTTATCCCTACAAAATCATATAGTCTGGCTGTTACTCTATCTTCATCACACAAAGTATGTAATCATGCACAATCCCGATGACGAGCCAAGCAATTGTTTCATACTTTAATAATCTCAAACTCTTTCAACTTTCACGCAATACATGAGCGTGAGCCATGGACGTAGCTCTATATGTGGAATAGAACGGTGGTTGTGGGGAAGACAAAAAGGAGAAGATAGTCTCACATCAACTAGGTGTATCAACGGGCTATGGAGATGCCCATTAATAGATATCAATGTGAGTGAGTAGGGATTGCCATGCAACAGATGCAATAGAGCTATAAAAATATGAAAGCTCAACAAAAGAAAACTAGTGGGTGTGCATCCAACTTGCTTGCTCAGGAAGACCTAAGGCATTTTGAGGAAGCCCATCATTGGAATATACAAGCCAAGTTCTATAATGAAAAATCCCACTAGTATATGAAAGTGACAACATATGAGACTCTCTATCATGAAGATCATGGTGCTATTTTGAAGCACAAGTGTGGAAAAAGAGATAGTAGCACTGTCCCTTCTCTCTTTTTCTCTCATTCTTTTTTTCTTTCTTTTTCTTTTTTCTTTTCTTTGGCCTTCCCTTTTTTTTCTTTTTCTTTTTGTCCTTTCTCTTTTTTTTGTAAAGTCCGAAGTCTCATCCCGACTTGTGGGGGAATCATAGTCTTCATCATCCTTTCCTCACTAGGACAATGCTCTAATAATGGAGATCATTACACTTTTATGGATTTACAACTCAAGAATTACAACTCAAAGCTAGAACAAGATATGACTCTATGTGAATGCCTCCGGCGGTATACCGGGATATGCAATGAATCAAGAGCGACATGTATGAAGATTATGAAGGTGGCCTTGCCACAAATACGATGTCAACTACATGATCATGCAAAGAGCAATATGACAATGATGGAACGTGTCATAATAAAGAACGGTGGAAAGTTGCATGGAAATATATCTCGGAATGGCTATGGAAATGCCATAATAGGTAGGTATTGTGGCTGTTTTGAGGAAGGTAATAAGGGGTGTCATGATACCGGCAAAAGTTTGCCGGTATAATAAAGGCTAGCAAAGTGGAAGGATGAGTGTGCGTATATCCATGGACTCACATTAGTCAAAAGAACTCATATACTTATTGCAAAGTCTAGTAGCCCTCGAAAGCAAAGTACTACTACACATGCCCCAAGAGGGATAGGTTGGTAGGAAAAGACCATCGCTCGTCCCCGACTGCCACTCATAAGGAAGACAATCAAAAATAAACTTGTGCTCCAACTTCATCACAAAGCGGTTCACCATACGTGCATTCTATGGGAATCACAAACTTCATCACAAGCATTCTTCAAATTCATAATCACTCAACTAGCATGACCTTAATATCACTACCTCCATATCTCAAAACAATTATCAAGCATCAAATTGATCATAGCATCCAATTCACATCCCATGATAGTTTTTATTATACCCAACTTGGATGCTCATCATTCTAGGACCAAATTATAACCATAGCAAATACCATGCTGTTCTAAAAGACTCTCAAAATAATATAAGTGAAGCATGAGAGACTAGCAATTTCTTCAAAATTAATCCACCACCATGCTCTAAAAGATTAAGTGAAGCACTAGAGCAAAAACTATCAAGCTCAAAAGATATAAGTGAAGCACATAGAGTATTCTAGCAAATTCTAATCAAATAGGCTTGTCCCAAAAGGTGTGTTACAGCAAGGATGATTGTGGTAAACTAACAAGCAAAGACCAATATAATACACGACGCTCCAAGCAAAACACATATCATGTGGCGAATAAAAATATAGCTCCAAGTAAAGTTACCAATGAACGAAGACGAAAGAGGGGATGCCTTCCCGGGGCATCCCCAAGCTTAGGCTTTTGGCTATTCTTGAATATCTTGGGGTGCCTTGGCATCCCCAAGCTTAGGCTCTTGCCACTCTTTATTCCATAGTCCATAAAAGCTTTACCCAAAACTTGAAAACTTCACAACACAAAACTCAACAGGAAATCTTATAAGCTCCGTTAGTGAAAGAAAACAAAACCACCACATAAGGTACTGTAATGAACTCATTCTTTATTTATTTTGGTGTTAAACCTACTGTATTCCAACTTCTTATGGTTTATAAACTAATTTACTAGCCATAGATGCATTGAAATAAGCAAACAACACACGAAAAACAGAATCTGTCAAAAACAGAACAGTCTGTAGCAATCTGTAACTAACGCAAACTTCTGGAACTCTAAAAATCCTACCAAAATAGGACGTACTAGACAATTTGTTTATTGATCAGTAGCAAAAAGAATGAATGCAAAAGCACGTTTGTGTGATTTATTGATTTTTTTTCTCGTGAGCGCAAAGTTTCTGTTTTTCAGCAGAATCAAATCAACCAGCATCATAGTTTATCCTATAGGTTCTACTTGGCACAAACACTAAACAAAAGATAAAAACACATCTAAACAGAAAGTAGAAACAAAATTTAACACTAAACAGGAACAAAAACAAATAACATAAAGAAAATTGGATTGCCTCCCAACTAGCGCTATCGTTTAACGCCCCTAGCTAGGCATAAAAGCGAAGATAGATCTAACGAGTGCCAGCTTTGGCACTTGATTCATAAGTAGCACGCATGATAGATTCATAAGGTAATTTGACTTTCTTTCTTTTAAAGTGCTCAATGCCTTTATTTAAGGGAAATTGGAATCTAATGTTCCCTTCTTTCATATCAATAATCGCACCAATCGTTCTAAGGAAAGGTCTACCAAGAATAATAGGGCAAGAAAGATTGCAATCTATATCAAGAACGATAAAATCTACGGGCACCAAATTTCTATTTGCAACAATAAGAACATCATTGATCCTTCCCATAGGCTTTTTAATGGTGGAATCCGCAAGGTGCAAATTTAAAGAGCAATCATCAAGATCATGGAAATCTAGAATATCACATAAAGTTTTCGGAATTGTGGAAACACTAGCACCCAAATCACACAAAGCAAAACACTCATAATCTTTAATTCTAATCTTTATAGTAGGTTCCCACTCATCATTAAGTTTTCTAGGTATAGAAACTTCCAAATTAAGTTTTTCATCATAAGATTGCATCAAGGCATCAACAATATGTTTGGTAAAAGCTTTGTTTTGACTATAAGCATGAGGAGAATTAACAACGGATTGCAACAAGGAAATACAACCTTTTAAGACAATTATCATAATCAAATTCCTTGAAATCCGAGATAGTAGGTTCAACATTATTAGAAGTTGAGGATTCTCCAATCTCTCTTTTACCAAATTTAGCATTAAGATCTAAAGACTCCGAATTCTTGGGACGCCTTCTAGGCAAAGTTGATTCATCATCAGTCCCATAATCATCAAAATTCATATTGCAAAACATAGATCTAATAGGAGACGCATCAATAACTTTAAGATCCTCATCATTATTTTCATGGAAACTAGAAGAACACGCTTTTATAAAGCTATCTTTTTAGCACGCAATCTAGCGGTTCTTTCCTTGCACTCGTCAATGGAAATTCTCATTACTTTGAGAGACTCATTGATATCATGCTTAGGAGGAGAAGGTCTAAGTTTAAGAGAATCAACATCAAGCGAAAGTCTATCAACGTTCCTAGCCAAATCATCAACTTTGAGCAATTTTTCTTCAAGCAAAGCATTAAAATTCTTTTGAGAAATCATAAATTCTTTCACACTATTCTCAAAATCAGAGGGCATCTTATTAAAATTACCATAAGAATTATTGTAGGAATTTCCATAATTATTAGAGGAATTACTAGGGAACGGTCTAGCATTAAAATTTCCTCTATAAGCATTGTTTCCAAAACTATTCCTACCAACAAAATTCACATCCATAGATTCATTATTATTCTCAATCAAGGAAGACAAAGGCATATCATTAGGATCAAGAGGAGTATTTTTAGTAGCAAACATCTTCATAAGTTCATCCATCTTTCCACTCAAAACATTGATTTCTTCTATAGCATGCACTTTTTTACTAGAAGATCTTTCGGTGTGCCATTGAGAATAATTAGCCATAATATTATCAAGAAGTTTTGTAGCATCTCCTAACGTGATTTCCATAAAGGTGCCTCCCGCGGCCGAATCTAAGAGATTTCTAGAAGCAAAGTTCAAACCGGCATAAAATTTTGTATGATCATCCATAAATTCAAACCATGAGTAGGGCAATTGCGAAGCATCAATTTCATTCTTTCCCAAGATTGGGCAACATGCTCATGATCAAGTTGTTTAAAATTCATAATATCGTTCCTAAGAGTGATGATCTTAGCGGGAGGAAAATACTTAGAGATAAAAGCATCTTTGCACTTGTTCCAAGAATCAATACTATTTTTAGGCAAAGACGAAAACCAAACTTTAGCACGATCTCTAAGTGAAAACGGAAATAACTTCAATTTGACAATATTGTTATCCGTATCTTTCTTCTTTTGCATATCACACAAATCAACAAATTGTTTAGATGAGTAGCGGCATCTTCACTAGGAAGGCCGGCGAATTGATCTTTCATAACAAGATTCAGCAAAGCAGCATTGATTTCACAAGACTCAACATCATTAAGAGGAGCAATCGGAGTACTAAGGAAATCATTATTATTAGTATTCGAGAAATCACACAATTTGGTATTATCTTGCGCCATGGCAACAAGTAATCCAACACACAAGCAAACAGAAAAGGCAAGCGGAAAAGAGAGGAGGAGATTGGGAAAGAGAGGGCAAATAAAACGGCAAGGGTGAAGTGGGGGAGAGGAAAACGAGAGGCAAATGGCAAATAATGTAAATGCGAGGGAGATGGGTTTGTGATGGGTACTTGGTATGTCTTGACTTGAGTGAAGACCTCCCCGGCAACGGCGCCAGAAATCCTTCTTGCTACGTCTTGAGCTAGCGTTGGTTTTCCCCGAAGAGGAGAGGGTGATGCAGCAAGTGTAGCGTAAGTATTTCCCTCAGTTTTTGAGAACCAAGGTATCAATCCAGTAGGAGGCTCCTCAAAAGTCCCACGCACCTACACAAACAAACTGAGAACTCGCAACCAACGCAATAAAGGGGTTGTCAATCCCTTCACGGCCACTTGCGAAAGTGAGATCTGATAGAGATAGTATGATAAGATAAATATATTTTGGTATTTTATAATATAGATGCAAAAAGTAAAGATGCAAATAAAAGTAGATTGAAAGCAAATATGATAAGAGATAGACCCGGGGGCCATAGGTTTCACTAGAGGCTTCTCTCGAGAGCATAAGTATTACGGTGGGTGAACAAATTACTGTCGAGCAATTGATAGAAAAGCGAATAATTATGACGTTATCTAGGCATGATCATGTATATAGGCATCACGTCCATAACAAGTAGACCGACTCCTGCCTGCATCTACTACTATTACTCCACACATCGACCGCTATCCAGCATGCATCTAGAGTATTAAGTTCATAAGAACAGAGTAACGCATTAAGCAAGATGACATGATGTAGAGGGATAAACTCATGCAATATGATATAAACCCCATCTTGTTATCCTCGATGGCAACAATACAATACGTGTCTTGCAACCCTTTCTGTCACTGGGTAAGAACACCGCAAGATTGAACCCAAAGCTAAGCACTTCTCCCATGGCAAGAAAGATCAATCTAGTAGGCCAAACCAAACCGATAATTCGAAGAGACTTGCAAAGATAAATCAATCATACATAAAAGAATTCAGAGAAGATTCAATTAATATCCATAGATAAATCTGATCATAAACCCACAATTCATCGGATCTCGACAAACACACCGCAAAAAGAGATTACATCGAATAGATCTCCACAAGAGAGGGGGAGAACATTGTATTGAGATCCAAAAAGAGAGAAGAAGCCATCTAGCTAATAACTATGGACCCGTAGGTCTGTGGTAAACTACTCACAACTCATAGGAGGGGCAAGGATGTTGATGTAGAGGCCCTCTGTGGTCGATTCCCCCTCCGGCAGAGTGCCGGCGAAGGCTCCAAGATGGGATCTCGCGGATACAGAAGGTTACGGTGGTGGAAATTGTGTTTCGTGGTGCCCCTGGATGTTTTTGGGGTCCGTAGGTATATAGGAGGAAGAAGTACGTCGGTGGACGCCCGAGGGGCCCACGAGACAGGGGGCGCGCCCTACAGGGGGGGCGCCCTCCTATCTCGTGGAGCCTCGGCTGTTTCTTGACTTGCACTCCAAGCTCTCCGGATCATGTTCGTTCCAAAAATCACGCTCCCGAAGGTTTCATTCCGTTTGGACTCCGTTTGATATTCCTTTTCTTCGAAATACTGAAATAGGCAAAAAAACAGCAATATGGGCTGGGCCTCCGGTTAGTAGGTTAGTCCCAAAAATGATAATAATGTATAAAATAAAGCCCATAAACATCCAAAACAGGTAATATAATAGCATGGAACAATCAAAAATTATAGATACGTTGGAGACGTATCAAGCATCCCCAAGCTTAATTCCTGCTCGTCCTCGAGTAGGTAAATGATAAAAAAGAATTTTTGATGTGGAATGCTACCTAGCATAATTCTCAATGTAATTTTCTTTAATGTGGCATGAATGTTCAGATCCAAATAATACAAAATAAAAGTTCATATTGACATAAGAAATAGTAATACTTCAAGCATACTAAGCAAAGTAATCATGTCTTCTCAAAATAACATGGCCAAAGAAAGTTATCCCTACAAAATCATATAGTCTGGCTGTTGCTCTATCTTCATCACACAAAGTATTTAATCATGCACAACCCCGATGACGAGCCAAGCAATTGTTTCATACTTTAATAATCTCAAACTCTTTCAACTTTCACGCAATACATGAGCGTGAGCCATGGACATAGCACTATATGTGGAATAGAACGGTGGTTGTGGGGAAGACAAAAAAGGAGAAGATAGTCTCACATCAACTAGGCGTATCAACGGGCTATGGAGATGCCCATTAATAGATATCAATGTGAGTGAGTAGGGATTGCCATGCAACGGATGCACTAGAGCTATAAATATATGAAAGCTCAACAAAAGAAAACTAGTGGGTGTGCATCCAACTTGCTTGCTCACGAAGACCTAGGGCATTTTGAGGAAGCCCATCATTGGAATATACAAGCCAAGTTCTATAATGAAAAATTCCCACTAGTATATGAAAGTGACAACATATGAGACTCTCTATCATGAAGATCATGGTGCTATTTTGAAGCACAAGTGTGGAAAAAGAGATAGTAGCATTGTCCCTTCTCTCTTTTTCTCTCATTCTTTTTTCTTTCTTTTTCTTTTTCTTTTCTTTGGCCTTCCTTTTTTTTCTTTTTCTTTTTGGCCTTTCTCTTTTTTTTTGTAAAGTCCGAAGTCTCATCCCGACTTGTGGGGGAATCATAGTCTTCATCATCCTTTCCTCACTAGGACAATGCTCTAATAATGGAGATCATCACACTTTTATGGATTTACAACTCAAAATTACAACTCAAAGCTAGAACAAGATATGACTCTATGTGAATGCCTCCGGCGGTATACCGGGATATGCAATGAATCAAGAGCGACATGTATGAAGATTATGATGGTGGCTTTGCCACAAATACGATGTCAACTACATGATCATGCAAAGAGCAATATGACAATGATGAAACGTGTCATAATAAACGGAACGGTGGAAAGTTGCATGGCAATATATCTCGGAATGGCTATGGAAATGCCATAATAGGTAGGTATGGTGGCTGTTTTGAGGAAGGTATATGGTGGGTGTATGGTACCGGCGAAAGTTGCACGGTACAAGAGGCTAGCAATAATGGAGGGTGAAAGGGTGCGTATAATCCATGGACTCAACATTAATCAAAAGAACTCATATACTTGTTGTAAAAATTTAGAAGTCATCAAAAACCAAAGCACTACGCGCATGCTCCTAGGGGGATAGATTGGTAGGAAAATACCATCGCTCATCCCCGACTGCCACTCATAAGGAAGACATTCAATAAATAAAATTGTGCTCCAACTTCATCACAAAGCGGTTCACCATACGTGCATGCTACGGGAATCACAAACTTCAACACAAGCATTCTTCAAATTCATAATCACCCAACTAGCATGACCTTTAATATCACTACCTCCATATCTCAAAACAATTATCAAGCATCAAATTGATCATAGCATCCAATTCACTTCCTATGATAGTTTTTATTATACCCAACTTGGATGCTCATCATTCTAGGACCAAATTATAATCATATCAAATACCATGCTGTTCTAAAAGACTCTCAAAATAATATAAGTGAAGCATGAGAGACTAGCAATTTCTTCAAAATTAATCCACCACCATGCTCTAAAAGATATAAGTGAAGCACTAGAGCAAAAACTATCAAGCTCAAAAGATATAAGTGAAGCACATAGAGTATTCTAGCAAATTCTAATCAAATAGGCTTCTCCCAAAAAGGTGTGTTACAGCAAGGATGATTGTGGTAAACTAACAAGCAAAGACCAATATAATACACGACGCTCCAAGCAAAACACATATCATGTGGCGAATAAAAATATAGCTCCAAGTAAAGTTACCAATGAACGAAGACGAAAGAGGGGATGCCTTCCCGGGGCATCCCCAAGCTTAGGCTTTTGGCTATTCTTGAATATCTTGGGGTGCCTTGGGCATCCCCAAGCTTAGGCTCTTGCCACTCTTTATTCCATAGTCCATAAAAGCTTTACCCAAAACTTGAAAACTTCACAACACAAAACTCAACAGGAAATCTTATAAGCTCCGTTAGTGAAAGAAAACAAAACCACCACATAAGGTACTGTAATGAACTCATTCTTTATTTATTTTGGTGTTAAACCTACTGTATTCCAACTTCTTTATGGTACATAGACTGAATTACTAGCCATAGATGCATTGAAATAAGCAAACAACACATGAAAAACAGAATCTGTCAAAAACAGAACAGTCTGTAGCAATCTGTAACTAACGCAAACTTCTGGAACTCTAAAAATCCTACCAAAATAGGACGTACTAGAAAATTTGTTTATTGATCAGCAGCAAAGAGAATGAATGCAAAAGCACGTTTCTGTGATTTATTGAATTTTTTTTCTCGTGAGCGCAAAGTTTCTGTTTTTCAGCAGAATCAAATCAACCATCATCATAGTTTATCCTATAGGTTCTACTTGGCACAAACACTAAACAAAAGATAAAAACACATCTAAACAGAAAGTAGAAACAAAATTTAACACTAAACAGGAACAAAAACAAATAACATAAAGAAAATTGGATTGCCTCCCAACTAGCGCTATCGTTTAACGCCCCTAGCTAGGCATAAAAGCGAAGATAGATCTAACGAGTGCCAGCTTTGGCACTTGATTCATAAGTAGCACCCATGATAGATTCATAAGGTAATTTGACTTTCTTTCTTTTAAAGTGCTCTTTCTTTTAAAGTGCTCATTGCCTTTATTTAAGGGAAATTGGAATCTAATGTTCCCTTCTTTCATATCAATAATCGCACCAATCGTTCTAAGGAAAGGTCTACCAAGAATAATAGGGCAATAAAGATTGCAATCTATATCAAGAACGATAAAATCTACGGGCACCAAATTTCTATTTTCAACAATAAGAACATCATTGATCCTTCCCATACGATTTTTAATGGTGGAATCCACAAGGTGCAAATTTAACGAGCAATCATCAAGATCATGGAAATCTAGAATATCACATAAAGTTTTCGGAATTATGGAAACACTAGCACCCAAATCACACAAAGCAAAACACTCAAAATCTTTAATTCTAATATTTATAGTAGGTTCCCACTCATCATTAAGTTTTCTAGGTATAGAAACTTCCAAATTAAGTTTTTCATCATAAGATTGCATCAAGGCATCAATAATATGTTTGGTAAAAGCTTTGTTTTGACTATAAGCATGAGGAGAATTAACAATGGATTGCAACAAGGAAATACAACCTTTTAAAATTATCATAGTCAAATTCCTTGAAATCCGAGATAGTAGGTTCAACATTATTAGAAGTTGAGGATTCTCCAATCTCTCTTTTACCAAATTTAGCATTAAGATCTAAAGACTCCGAATTCTTGGGACGCCTTCTAGGCAAAGTTGATTCATCATCAGTCCAATAATCATCAAAATTCATATTGCAAAAGATAGATCTAATAGGAGACGCATCAATAACTTTAAGATCCTCATCATTATTTTCATGGAAACTAGAAGAACACGCTTTTATAAAGCTATCTTTCTTACCACGTAATCTAGCGGTTCTTTCCTTGCACTCGTCAATGGAAATTCTCATCACTTTGAGAGACTCATTGATATCATGCTTAGGAGGAGAAGGTCTAAGTTTAAGAGAATCAACATCAAGCAAAAGTCTATCAACGTTCCTAGCCAAATCATCAACTTTGAGCAATTTTTCTTCAAGCAAAGCATTAAAATTCTTTTGAGAAATCATAAATTCTTTCACACTATTCTCAAAATCAGAGGGCATCTTATTAAAATTACCATAAGAATTATTGTAGGAATTTCCATAATTATTAGAGGAATTACTAGGGAACGGTCTAGCATTAAAATTTCCTCTATAAGCATTGTTTCCAAAACTATTCCTACCAACAAAATTCACATCCATAGATTCATTATTATTCTCAATCAAGGAAGACAAAGGCATATCATTAGGATCAAGAGGAGTATTTTTAGTAGCAAACATCTTCATAAGTTCATCCATCTTTCCACTCAAAACATTGATTTCTTCTATAGCATGCACTTTTTTACTAGAAGATCTTTCGGTGTGCCATTGAGAATAATTAGCCATAATATTATCAAGAAGTTTTGTAGCATCTCCTAACGTGATTTCCATAAAGGTGCCTCCCGCGGCCGAATCTAAGAGATTTCTAGAAGCAAAGTTCAAACCGGCATAAAATTTTTGTATGATCATCCATAAATTCAAACCATGAGTAGGGCAATTGCGAAGCATCAATTTCATTCTTTCCCAAGATTGGGCAACATGCTCATGATCAAGTTGTTTAAAATTCATAATATCGTTCCTAAGAGTGATGATCTTAGCGGGAGGAAAATACTTAGAGATAAAAGCATCTTTGCACTTGTTCCAAGAATCAATACTATTTTTAGGCAAAGACGAAAACCAAACTTTAGCACGATCTCTAAGTGAAAACGGAAATAACTTCAATTTGACAATATTGTTATCCGTATCTTTCTTCTTTTGCATATCACACAAATCAACAAAATTGTTTAGATGAGTAGCGGCATCTTCACTAGGAAGGCCGGCGAATTGATCTTTCATAACAAGATTCAGCAAAGCAGCATTGATTTCACAAGACTCAACATCATTAAGAGGATCAATCGGAGTGCTAAGGAAATCATTACTATTAGTATTCGACAAATCACACAATTTGGTATTATCTTGCGCCATGGCAACAAGTAATCCAACACACAAGCACACAGAGAATGGCAAGTGGAAAAGAGAGGAGGAGATTGGGAAAGCGAGGGCGAATAAAACGACAAGGGTGAAGTGGGGGAGAGGAAAATGAGAGGCAAATGGCAAATAATGTAAATGCCAGGGAGATGAGTTTGTGATAGGTACTTGGTATGTCTTGACTTGAGTGAAGAATTCCCCGGCAACGGCGCCAGAAATCCTTCTTGCTACGTCTTGAGCTAGCGTTGGTTTTCCCCGAAGAGGAGAGGGTGATGCAGCAAGTGTAGCGTAAGTATTTCCCTCAGTTTTTGAGAACCAAGGTATCAATCCAGTAGGAGGCTCCTCCAAAGTCCCACGCGCCTACACAAACAAACTGAGAACTCGCAACCAACGCAATAAAGGGGTTGTCAATCCCTTCACGACCACTTGCAAAAGTGAGATCTGATAGAGATAATATGATAAGATAAATATATTTTGGTATTTTATAATATAGATGCAAAAAAGTAAAGATGCAAATAAAAGTAGATTGAAAGCAAATATGATAAGAGATAGACCCGGGGGCCATAGGTTTCACTAGAGGCTTCTCTCGAGAGCATAAGTATTACGGTGGGTGAACAAATTACTATCGAGCAATTGATAAAAAAAGAATAATTATGACGTTATCTAGGCATGATAATGGATATAGGCATCACATCCGTAACAAGTAGACCGACTCCTGCCTGCATCTACTACTATTACTCCACACATCGACCGCTATCTAGCATGCATCTAGAGTATTAAGTTCATAAGAACAGAGCAACACATTAAGCAAGATGACATGATGTAGAGGGATAAACTCATGCAATATGATATAAACCCCATCTTGTTATCCTCGCTGGCAACAATACAATACATGTCTTGCAACACTTTCTATCACTGGGTTAGAACACCGCAAGATTGAACCCAAAGCTAAGCACTTCTCCCATGGCAAGAAAGATCAATCTAGTAGGCCAAACCAAACCGATAATTCGAAGAGACTTGCAAAGATAACTCAATCATACATAAAAGAATTCAGAGAAGATTCAATTAATATCCATAGATAAATCTGATCATAAACTCACAATTCATCGGATCTCGACAAACACACCGCAAAAAGAGATTACATCGAATAGATCTCCACAAGAGAGGGGGAGAACATTGTATTGAGATCCAAAAAGAGAGAAGAAGCCATCTAGCTAATAACTATGGACCCGTAGGTCTGTAGTAAACTACTCACAGCTCATAGGAGGGGCAAGGATGTTGATGTAGAGGCCCTCCATGGTCGATTCCCCCTCCGGCAGAGTGCCAGCGAAGGCTCCAAGATGGGATCTCGCGGATACAGAAGGTTACAGTGGTGGAAATTGTGTTTCGTGGTGCCCCTGGATGTTTTCGGGGTCCGCAGGTATATAGGAGGAAGAGGTACATTAGTGGACGCCTGAGGGTCCCACGAGATAGGGGGGCGCGCCCTACAGGGGGGGCGCGCCCTCCTATATCGTGGAGGCTCCGGCTGTTTCTTTACTTGCACTCCAAGCTCTCCGGATGTTGTTCGTTCCAAAAATCACGCTCCCGAAGGTTTCATTCCGTTTGGACTCCGTTTGATATTCCTTTTCTTCGAAATACTGAAATAGGCAAAAAAACCCAGCAATATGGGCTGGGCCTACGGTTAGTAGGTTAGTCCCAAAACTGATAATAATGTATAAAATAAAGCGCATAAACATCCAAAACAGGTAATATAATAGCATGGAACAATCAAAAATTATAGATACGTTGGAGACGTATCAAGCATCCCCAAGCTTAATTCCTGTTTGTCCTCGAGTAGGTAAATGATAAAAACAGAATTTTTGATGTGGAATGCTACCTAGCATAATTCTCAATGTAATTTTCTTTAATGTGGCATGAATGTTCAGATCCAAATAATACAAAATAAAAGTTCATATTGACATAAGAAATAGTAATACTTCAAGCATACTAAGCAAAGTAATCATGTCTTCTCAAAATAACATGGCCAAAGAAAGTTATCCCTACAACATCATATAGTCTGGCTATTGCTCTATCTTCATCACACAAAGTATGTAATCATGCACAATCCCGATGACGAGCCAAGCAATTGTTTCATACTTTAATAATCTCAAACTCTTTCAACTTTCATGCAATACATGAGCGTGAGCCATGGACGTAGCTCTATATGTGGAATAGAACGGTGGTTGTGGGGAAGACAAAAAGGAGAAGATAGTCTCACATCAACTAGGTGTATCAACGGGCTATGGAGATGCCCATTAATAGATATCAATGTGAGTGAGTAGGGATTGCCATGCAACGGATGCACTAGAGCTATAAAATTATGAAAGCTCAACAAAAGAAAACTAGTGGGTGTGCATCCAACTTGCTTGCTCAGGAAGACCTAAGGCATTTTGAGGAAGCCCATCATTGGAATATACAAGCCAAGTTCTATATTGAAAAATCCCCACTAGTATATGAAAGTGACAACATATGAGACTCTCTATCATGAAGATCATGGTGCTATTTTGAAGCACAAGTGTGGAAAAAGAGATAGTAGCACTGTCCCTTCTCTCTTTTTCTCTCATTCTTTTTTTCTTTCTTTTTCTTTTTTCTTTTCTTTGGCCTTCCCTTTTTTTTCTTTTTCTTTTTGTCCTTTCTCTTTTTTTTGTAAAGTCCGAAGTCTCATCCCGACTTGTGGGGGAATCATAGTCTTCATCATCCTTTCCTCACTAGGACAATGCTCTAATAATGGAGATCATTACACTTTTATGGATTTACAACTCAAAAATTACAACTCAAAGCTAGAACAAGATATGACTCTATGTGAATGCCTCCGGCGGTATACCGGGATATGCAATGAATCAAGAGCGACATGTATGAAGATTATGATGGTGGCTTTGCCACAAATACGATGTCAACTACATGATCATGCAAAGAGCAATATGACAATGATGAAACGTGTCATAATAAACGGAACGGTGGAAAGTTGCATGGCAATATATCTCGGAATGGCTATGGAAATGCCATAATAGGTAGGTATGGTGGCTGTTTTGAGGAAGGTATATGGTGGGTGTATGGTACCGGCGAAAGTTGCATGATACAAGCGTATAATCCATGGACTCAACATTAATCAAAAGAACTCATATACTTGTTGTAAAAATTTAGAAGTCATCAAAAACCAAAGCACTACGCGCATGCTCCTAGGGGGATAGATTGGTAGGAAAAGACCATCGCTCGTCCCCGACTGCCACTCATAAGGAAGACATTCAAATAAATAAAATTGTGCTCCAACTTCATCACAAAGCGGTTCACCATACGTGCATTCTATGGGAATCACAAACTTCATCACAAGCATTCTTCAAATTCATAATCACTCAACTAGCATGACCTTAATATCACTACCTCCATATCTCAAAACAATTATCAAGCATCAAATTGATCATAGCATCCAATTCACATCCCATGATAGTTTTTATTATACCCAACTTGGATGCTCATCATTCTAGGACCAAATTATAACCATAGCAAATACCATGCTGTTCTAAAAGACTCTCAAAATAATATAAGTGAAGCATGAGAGACTAGCAATTTCTTCAAAATTAATCCACCACCATGCTCTAAAAGATTAAGTGAAGCACTAGAGCAAAAACTATCAAGCTCAAAAGATATAAGTGAAGCACATAGAGTATTCTAGCAAATTCTAATCAAATAGGCTTGTCCCAAAAAGGTGTGTTACAGCAAGGATGATTGTGGTAAACTAACAAGCAAAGACCAATATAATACACGACGCTCCAAGCAAAACACATATCATGTGGTGAATAAAAATATAGCTCCAAGTAAAGTTACCAATGAACGAAGACGAAAGAGGGGATGCCTTCCCGGGGCATCCCCAAGCTTAGGCTTTTGGCTATTCTTGAATATCTTGGGGTTCCTTCGGCATCCCCAAGCTTAGGCTCTTGCCACTCTTTATTCCATAGTCCATCAAAGCTTTACCCAAAACTTGAAAACTTCACAACACAAAACTCAACAGGAAATCTTATAAGCTCCGTTAGTGAAAGAAAACAAAACCACCACATAAGATACTGAAATGAACTCATTCTTTATTTATTTTGGTGTTAAACCTACTGTATTCCAACTTCTTTATGGTACATAGACTGAATTACTAGCCATAGATGCATTGAAATAAGCAAACAACACATGAAAAACAGAATCTGTCAAAAACAGAACAGTCTGTAGCAATCTGTAACTAACGCAAACGTCTGGAACTCTAAAAATCCTACCAAAATAGGACGTACTAGAAAATTTGTTTATTGATCAGCAGCAAAAAGAATGAATGCAAAAGCACGTTTCTGTGATTTATTGAATTTTTTTTCTCGTGAGCGCAAAGTTTCTGTTTTTCAGCAGAATCAAATCAACCATCATCATAGTTTATCCTATAGGTTCTACTTGGCACAAACACTAAACAAAAGATAAAAACACATCTAAACAGAAAGTAGAAACAAAATTTAACACTAAACAGGAACAAAAACAAATAACATAAAGAAAATTGGATTGCCTCCCAACTAGCGCTATCGTTTAACGCCCCTAGCTAGGCATAAAAGCGAAGATAGATCTAACGAGTGCCAGCTTTGGCACTTGATTCATAAGTAGCACGCATGATAGATTCATAAGGTAATTTTAGTTTCTTTCTTTTAAAGTTCTCAATGCCTTTATTTAAGGGAAATTGGAATCTAATGTTCCCTTCTTTCATATCAATAATCGCACCAATCGTTCTAAGGAAAGGTCTACCAAGAATAATAGGGCAAGAAAGATTGCAATCTATATCAAGAACGATAAAATCTACGGGCACCAAATTTCTATTTTCAACAATAAGAACATCATTGATCCTTCCCATACGATTTTTAATGGTGGAATCCACAAGGTGCAAATTTAACGAGCAATCATCAAGATCATGAAAATCTAGAATATCACATAAAGTTTTCGGAATTATGGAAACACTAGCACCCAAATCACACAAAGAAAAACACTCAAAATCTTTAATTCTAATATTTATAGTAGGTTCCCACTCATCATTAAGTTTTCTAGGTATAGAAACTTCCAAATTAAGTTTTTCATCATAAGATTGCATCAAGGCATCAATAATATGTCTGGTAAAAGCTTTGTTTTGACTATAAGCATGAGGAGAATTAACAATGGATTGCAACAAGGAAATACAACCTTTTAAAATTATCATAGTCAAATTCCTTGAAATCCGAGATAGTAGGTTCAACATTATTAGAAGTTGAGGATTCTCCAATCTCTCTTTTACCAAATTTAGCATTAAGATCTAAAGACTCCGAATTCTTGGGACGCCTTCTAGGCAAAGTTGATTCATCATCAGTCCCATAATCATCAAAATTCATATTGCAAAACATAGATCTAATAGGAGACGCATCAATAACTTTAAGATCCTCATCATTATTTTCATGGAAACTAGAAGAACACGCTTTTATAAAGCTATCTTTCTTACCACGTAATCTAGCGGTTCTTTCCTTGCACTCGTCAATGGAAATTCTCATCACTTTGAGAGACTCATTGATATCATGCTTAGGAGGAGAAGGTCTAAGTTTAAGAGAATCAACATCAAGCAAAAGTCTATCAACTTTCCTAGCCAAATCATCAACTTTGAGCAATTTTTCTTCAAGCAAAGCATTAAAATTCTTTTGAGAAATCATAAATTCTTTCACACTATTCTCAAAATCAGAGGGCATCTTATTAAAATTACCATAGGAATTATTGTAGGAATTTCATAATTATTAGAGGAATTACTAGGGAACGGTCTAGCATTAAAATTCCCTCTATAAGCATTGTTTCCAAAACTATTCCTACCAACAAAATTCACATCCATAGATTCATTATTATTCTAAATCAAGGAAGACAAAGGCATATCGTTAGGATCAAGAGTAGTATTTTTAGTAGCAAACATCTTCATAAGTTCATCCATCTTTCCACTCAAAACATTGATTTCTTCTATAGCATGCACTTTTTTACTAGAAGATCTTTCGGTGTGCCATTGAGAATAATTAGCCATAATATTATCAAGAAGTTTTGTACCATCTCCTAACGTGATTTCCATAAAGGTGCCTCCTGCGGCCGAATCTAAGAGATTTCTAGAAGCAAAGTTCAAACCGGCATAAAATTTTTGTATGATCATCCATAAATTCAAACCATGAGTAGGGCAATTGCGAAGCATCAATTTCATTCTTTCCCAAGATTGGGCAACATGCTCATGATCAAGTTGTTTAAAATTCATAATATCGTTCCTAAGAGTGATGATCTTAGCGGGAGGAAAATACTTAGAGATAAAAGCATCTTTGCACTTGTTCCAAGAATGAATACTATTTTTAGGCAAAGACGAAAACCAAACTTTAGCACGATCTCTAAGTGAAAACGGAAATAACTTCAATTTGACAATATTGTTATCCGTGTCTTTCTTCTTTTGCATATCACACAAATCAACAAATTATTTAGATGAGTAGCGGCATCTTCACTAGGAAGGCCGGCGAATTGATCTTTCATAACAAGATTCAGCAAAGCAGCATTGATTTCACAAGACTCAACATTATTAAGAGGATCAATCGGAGTGCTAAGGAAATCATTACTATTAGTATTCGACAAATCACACAATTTGGTATTATCTTGCGCCATGGCAACAAGTAATCCAACACACAAGCACACAGAGATTGGCAAGTGGAAAAGAGAGGAGGAGATTGGGAAAGCGAGGGCGAATAAAACGGCAAGGGTGAAGTGGGGGAGAGGAAAATGAGAGGCAAATGGCAAATAATGTAAATGCCAGGGAGATGAGTTTGTGATAGGTACTTGGTATGTCTTGACTTGAGTGAAGACTTCCCCGACAACGGCGCCAGAAATCCTTCTTGCTACGTCTTGAGCTAGCGTTGGTTTTCCCCGAAGAGGAGAGGGTGATGCAGCAAGTGTAGCGTAAGTATTACCCTCAATTTTTGAGAACCAAGGTATCAATCCAGTAGGAGGCTCCTCCAAAGTCCCACGCGCCTACACAAACAAATTGAGAACTCGCAACCAACGCAATAAAGGGGTTGTCAATCCCTTCACGACCACTTGCGAAAGTGAGATCTGATAGAGATAGTATGTTAAGATAAATATATTTTTGGTATTTTATAATATAGATGCAAAAAAGTAAAGATGCAAATAAAAGTAGATTGAAAGCAAATATGATAAGAGATAGACCCGGGGGCCATAGGTTTCACTAGAGGCTTCTCTTGAGAGCATAAGTATTACGGTGGGTGAACAAATTACTGTCGAGCAATTGATAGAAAAGCGAATAATTATGACATTATCTAGGCATGATCATGTATATAGGCATCACATCTGTAACAAGTAGACCGACTCCTTCCTGCATCTACTACTATGACTCCACACATCGACCACTATCTAGCATGCATCTAGAGTATTAAGTTCATAAGAACAGAGCAACACATTAAGCAAGATGACATGATGTAGAGGGATAAACTCATGCAATATGATATAAACCCCATCTTGTTATCCTCGATGGCAACAATACAATACATGTCTTGCAACCCTTTCTATCACTGGGTAAGAACACCGCAAGATTGAACCCAAAGCTAAGCACTTCTCCCATGGCAAGAAAGATCAATCTAGTAGGCCAAACCAAACCGATAATTCGAAGAGACTTGCAAAGATAACTCAATCATACATAAAAGAATTCAGAGAAGATTCAATTAATATCCATAGATAAATCTGATCATAAACTCACAATTCATCGGATCTCGACAAACACACCGCAAAAAGAGATTACATCGAATAGATCTCCACAAGAGAGGGGGAGAACATTGTATTGAGATCCAAAAAGAGAGAAGAAGCCATCTAGCTAATAACTATGGACCCGTAGGTCTGTAGTAAACTACTCACAGCTCATAGGAGGGGCAAGGATGTTGATGTAGAGGCCCTCCATGGTCGATTCCCCCTCCGGCAGAGTGCCAGCGAAGGCTCCAAGATGGGATCTCGCGGATATAGAAGGTTACAGTGGTGGAAATTGTGTTTCGTGGTGCCCCTGGATGTTTTCGGGGTCCGCAGGTATATAGGAGGAAGAGGTACGTCAGTGGACGCCTGAGGGTCCCACGAGATAGGGGGCGCGCCCTACAGGGGGGCGCACCCTCCTATATCGTGGAGGCTCCGGCTGTTTCTTTACTTGCACTTCAAGCTCTCCGGATCTTGTTCATTCCAAAAATCACGCTCCCGAAGGTTTCATTCCATTTGGACTCCGTTTGATATTCCTTTTCTTCGAAATACTGAAATAGGCAAAAAAATAGCAATATGGGTTGGGCCTACGGTTAGTAGGTTAGTCCCAAAAATGATAATAATGTATAAAATAAAGCCCATAAACATCCAAAATAGGTAATATAATAGCATGGAACAATCAAAAATTATAGATACGTTGGAGACGTATCAATTCTCCTATGGACTGCCACCCAGGCTCAAAGGGATCATAAGATTATTCATGGTAGAAACTTCCGTGTGCAGCCAGAAGCTATTATGGGCCGTAGCATAGTTGATTAAGTCGTGTGAACTCTTACAGTGGTAGACTAGCAGATGTAGGGGAAAGTAGGGGTAACTGTCTACCCATCGTAAGTTGCTAACGCTTCTGAAAGACTGTGTCTCGGTCATCCATTTCTCAAACATCATGTAGTGTGAGAAATTCAACGGAGGAGATCGAGTATTGTGGGGAAAAGTGCGCAAACCTCTGCAGAGTGTATAAACTAATCATGGTTAGCCGTGTCCCCGGTT
This sequence comes from Triticum aestivum, assembly GCF_018294505.1. Lineage (NCBI taxonomy): Eukaryota > Viridiplantae > Streptophyta > Magnoliopsida > Poales > Poaceae > Triticum > Triticum aestivum. The sequence continues at coordinate 151,128,006 of NC_057798.1, forward strand.
ATGGATGTTTTGAGTATCTAGTTCTTGGATTATCATGTGGATCTCATCACTCTTAATATAATTTGATTGGGTTAATGATGATGCTTAATTGGGATTGAGTTGGGTGAACCTTCTCAATGTCTAACAACCACCATGATAGTTAAATAAAATTTATTCCTTTCTTGTAGGGAAAATTTGGCTTTATGCAAAACTGTAACCATAGAGCTTTCCACCAGCCATATATGCATGTAGTGATAGCATTATTTTGTTCATTACTCTCTATGTGTTACATCGCCAGCATATTCCATGTGCTGACCCATTTCGGGCTGCAACGTTCATGTTGCAGACTTTTCAAACGACGAGTAAGGTGCCTTAGGTCGTGATCTTTCACTCAGTGATGCCGTTGGAGTTGATGGACTCACTTTATCTTCCAAGCATTCCGCTATTATCGTTATTAGATGGCCTTAAGCCATATTTATTGTAATGAGTTCTCTTTTGAGACATTCAATATAATAAGTGTGTGATTGCTACTCTGTTATAAATCCTTCAAGTACTGTGCATGTCAGCATTACCGATCCAGGGATGACACTGATGCACAGAGATCAGACTGTTTGAGGTCTGGTCGCTACATAGGCTATCAGATCAAACTGGTCAGCGTACCAAATCAATTTAGCACATTATAGTGCGCTCCTTCGCTCATGTGATTCGCTAAACACGTTGTAATCGGGTCGCTACACCGCAAGCCAAGCTAGAGATTTTTTTAGACACTCCCGCTAAGTTTTATTCATATCATAGTGTTTACATATGTAGAAAAAGAAGATCTCCGGGATGTACTAACCAAACATGATGGCCAAACCCGAGTCAAAGTATGCTTAGCGAGATTATGAGCCTCGAAATTCGAACTTCTATACTCATGAACGATGTTACAAGCAGAAAATATTATAGGGCGTTCTATTATTTCATGTGCAATGACACCATACTCCGCTGTCGATTTCTGCTCGATGTCGTCCACCACTATCTTACAGTCCGAGGCAATCTGAATTTTGTCCACCACACTTGAAGCTATGGCTGAGCTAGAGGTTATGCACTCTTTATCAAGCCGATCAGTAGGCAAAGTTCTATGTAGGTCTACCAAAGGGATTCTGCTAGGTTGTGACGCCCCCGATTCAATCGTACACTAATCATACACACAAATGTGTACGATCAAGATTAGGGACTCACGGAAAGATATCACAACACAACTTTAGACACAAATAAAATAATACAAGCTTTATATTACAAGTCAGGAGCCTCGAGGGCTCGAATACATAAGCTCGAATACACAAGAGTCACCGGAAGTAACAATATCTGAGTACATACATAATTTAATCAAGTTTGCCTTAAAAAGGCTAGCACAAAAGTGAAGGAAATATGCCCTAGAGGCAATAATAAAGTTGTTATTTTATATTTCCTTATTCATGATAAAAGTTTATTATTCATGCTAGAATTGTATTGATCGGAAACCTTAATACATGTGTGAATACATAAACAAACACCGTGTCCCTGGTAATCGAGACATAAGCAATACCACCTCAAACTGGATTAGGCCTTTACCTTCACCGCAAGGGGCCGAACCAGTATAAACTCTCTGTGTCCTTTGTCCCGTTTAACCCATTTAAGCTAACCTAGTTGCGATGGCTCCACGACTAAGTCCTCACACTAGGACATTTGCCGTGACTATTCCACGACACTTGGCGCCCACCGTGGGGCCAGCGCATGGTGGTTTTGAGTTTTTGATACGGCCATGAAACCATTGATTGTTGATGTTACTTATGCTGAACCAGTTAAGGAGTCAAACCATGAAAAGGTTGTGAAAAATAATGCCATGCATGAGGCTCGATTTCATGAGGGAAATGATGGTCGTATGCGCTAATTATGTGGACCGAGAATCAGTTCTGTAATGAACGGACCAAAGAACAATTATATGACACGTTTATTGAATTCAAAAAAGATTGGCACGTGGGTGCATGGTCGTGCACATATGACGACATATAGAGGTGTGTGATCAAGTTCAAGCAAAGAAGTGATACAAGGAAAGCCAGGCACACATGAGATAGCAAGAAATCAAGGTAGTTTTCGAAACAAAAGGAAAAGGAAATTGCATGGGCCGGATTACAAGAAAATACTGCAGATGAAGGAGGAGCCAGCGCTAGCTTTAGTAGAGCCCAATTTTCGTACGCCTCCATTTCAACTTATGATAGGTAGAATCCTAATGAATATTTGTTAGTAGCCCTACTTTGGTTTGTTAGCTAATAACTAGCATGGTACGTGAGTCGTTTTCTTTTTCTAGTTAGGATCCTTTTATTAGTTACCATTAGCACATGACGTGAGAGACTAGGAGTCCAGGTTACAGTGCGCCATATAAAAGGGCAGAGGCTTCGGCCATGTACGGAACAGTTTGAGTTTATTTTTGAGTATGAGACATATAGAAAAACGCCCGAGTTAGGGACGGTCATATCTTGTGTATTATCTGTGATTTTCCCATCGTGGAAATTTACTAGCGACGGAGGGTTGATCATCACATCGACGCCTACGTGCTGATCCGAGGGGGTCATTATTTTCGTTTGTGTATTTTCGTACACGGGTGAAAATTATCTTGAAGGTTGCAAGGAGGAACAAGGGGACGAACTGTTGATCAAGCATCGCCGTGAAAGATCGGGCCATCTACACGCACTAATTGGCATCTCGCTAGTTCGTGCCACATCAAGTGGTTTTCAGAGCAAAGGTTACTCACGGCGATTCAGTTTCCAATGTCGTCTACGGAGGCGAGCATCAACATGTTGAACAAAAACATATTGATGGAGGAGGAAGGCATCGGTGAGGTCGTTCTTTTTCACTCTTGTTGCATTGTGAAAGAGAGGTGTGTCAATTTGACGATCGATGAAGGTTCTGCGGTCAACATGGTGAGCATCGAGGTGGTGAAAAAGTTGGGGCTGAATATGACGCCTCTTGAAAGACCGTACACGCTGAAGTGGTTCAAAGGTGAAATCAAAATTACGCATCAGATTTTGCTAATTTTTGATTTGGGAAAATACTGTTGTGCGAAATTTTTTTATGTTTGTCTTGTGTCCATGGTGTCATGCCATCTGCTACTTGGGAATCCATGGTGCAAACGTGTTGGGGCTGTTCGGAATTGCAAAAAAAATAGTTACTCGCTATCATGGAAGGGCCAACAAATCTGTTTTGTTCCCATGCCAACGGATGTGTTTAGGGCAGATTGGAAAAATCGTTTGCTAAAAAGAGAAGAACAACAGGAAGAAAGAAAGGAAGAAGTTGATGCACCGATAGAGGGGCTGAATCTTTTGGCGGAGAAGGTAAAAATTGACAGTGGTGCAAAGGGACAACGGTGGAGTGTTTTTAAGACACAATGCAAGATCCAAGATCGTGCATGCAAGATGATAATTGATGGTGGCAGTTTTACCAATGCCATTAGCAAAGATCTTGTGCAAGAATTGGGTTTGTCTATGTGGCGACACCTGCAACCGCACCACGTGGAGTGGCTATACAAGTCTGGAAAATTAAAGATCACACATAAGGTACGTGTGAAGTTTGCAGTTGGAGATTATTTTGATAAGGTGGACTGTGATGTTGTGCCGATGGACGCATGTCAGTTGCTATTGGAAAGACCATGGCAGTTTGATCATGATGCAGTTCATGCAGTAAGATCCAACACATACATGTTTATGCATCACAGAAGGAAGCACATGCTGAAACCAATGGCAGATAGTGCAATCACAACAGAGATGCAAATTCCAGAGAGGAATGTTGTACAAAAATTAGACTCGAAACCGAGGACGGTTTCGTTTAAAGGAAGGGAGGATGATACGGCCATGAAACCATTGATTGTTGATGTTACTTATGCTGAGCCAGTTAAGGAGTCAAACCATGAAAAGGTTGTGAAAAATAATGCCATGCATGAGGCTCGATTTCATGAGGGAAATGATGGTCGTATGCGCCAATTATGTGGACCGAGAATCAGTTCTGTAATAAACGGACCAAAGACCAATTATATGACATGTTTATTGAATTCAAGAAAGATTGGCACGTGGGTGCATGGTCCTGTACATATGACGACATATAGAGGTGTGCGATCAAGTTCAAGCAAAGAAGTGATACAAGGAAAGTCAGGCACACATGAGATAGCAAGAAATTAAGGTAGTTTTCGAAACTAAAGGAAAAGGAAATTGCATGGGCCAGATTACAAGAAAATACTGCAGATCAAGGAGGAGCGAGCGCTAGCTTTAGTAGAGCCCAATTTTCGTACGCCTCCGTTTCAACTTATGATAGGAAGAATCCTAATGAATATTTGTTAGTAGTCCTACTTTGGTTTGTTAGCTAATAATTAGCATGGTACGTGAGTCGTTTTCTTTTTCTAGTTAGGATCCTTTTATTAGTTACCATTAGCACATGACGTGAGAGACTAGGAGTCCAGGTTACAGTGTGCCATATAAAAGGGCAGAGGCTTCGGCCATGTACAAAACAGTTTGAGTTTATTTTTGAGTATGAGACATACAGAAAAACTCCGAGTTACGGATGGCCATATCTTGTGTACTATTTGTGATTTTCTCATCGTGGAAATTTACTAGCGACGGAGGGTTGATCATCACATCGATGCCTACGTGCTGATCCGAGGGGGTCATTATTTTCGTTTGTGTATTTTCGTACACAGGTGAAAATTATCTTGAAGGTTGCAAGGAGGAACAAGGGGACGAACTGTTGATCAAGCATCGCCGTGAAAGATCGGGCGATCTACACGCACGAATTGGCATCTCGCTAGTCCGTGCCACATCAGTTCTTGAAGGGCAGCTTCGAAGGGATCAAGGGATACGCTGTGGGCCGGATGACCAGGAGTCGTCGCGGCAAGCTCTACATTGACGATGCAGGCTGGGCCCTGAGGCCGGGGATGAGGATACATACCTAGGGTAAGGTCATAGGCCTGACCTATACGCCCTACCTAAGGTCACTACCCTAGAAGCAAAGAAGCTCAAGAGACAACAGGGAGTACCTAGTAAAGGCGTCGAGTGCAATCCACTCGACCAATGAAACACTTGGTTACCCCTCTTTCCCGAAGTCACACGACCAGTCAACCACTCGACCATGCAAGAAACGACTCGACCTACTAAAGACCAAAAGTCAGTCAGAACAGCAACGAGCGAGCATTCACTCCTTAGTCTTTAAGGTCATTGAAGGCACTTAAAGCTGGCGTTACCAGTAGCGCCCCAATCTTTATTGACATTGAACCCTCTGTAATGGGGGATGGCTAGGGTCCTGGTGAACTCTATATAAGCCACCCACCTCCTCTGGCACAAGGGTTCACACCCCCTGTAATACACACACATTCATACATTCCAGTCGACCGCCTCCGGGCACCGAGACATAGGGCTTTTACCTCCTCCGAGAGGGGCCTGAACTCGTAAACACTTGCGTACAACCTTGCCGTAGCTAGGACCTTGCCTCTCCATACGTACCCCCTATACTTACTGTCAGACTTAGTACCATGACAGTTGGCGCCCACCGTGGGGCTAAGCATCTTAGACTTCCGGCGAGGTTGCATTTTCTTTGACCTTCATCAACATGGTTTCCGGTGGCGATTTGGTCATGGGCCGCGAGATCCGGCTCGGCGCGCTCATTTTCATCGCCGACGATTCCGCCTGGCTCCAGGAGGCTCCCCTCGACGTCGAGGCCCTTCCGGTTTGCGGCTCGGTGCACTTCTGCGCGAGTTCCTATGGCGTCCTCCTCAGGCAGCCATCTTCACCATACCAGTCAGTCATCACGTTGTCGACTCACTCCGCTAGACGCCGCCACAAGCAGTCTGGCCGTTCGCGGCTCCAGCGATGGGCGAGACACGCGGTGGCTCGTCAAACCTTCACCCCCAAGTCGCGGCTATTGAGCCCGACATGTATTCTCGCGGATCGGTCGACTGTCGACTGACTTCGCAGATACTCTTTTTGAGAGCGGGAGTTGTGATCCCGCGGCGGAGGTCCTCATGGTCGACTTCCATTGCGGTCCACCTGGCTTCCATTGCAGCGGTGACGGCGGCAGGAGCGCCGCTCCGCCACTCGACCATGAAGAGTACCAGCCCCAACCTCTCGGCTCGTAGCAGAGGGATGAGCTGCACCGCCTCAACGTGGAGGCTCTCCAGACCCTCATCATAGGGGAAACCACTGAGGCTGGGGCCTTGGAGGCGGTGCGCCTGGCCACTCCGGCTGAGCGCACTCGTCTGGAGAATCTCCAACATTCTCTCGACGAGCATGCTTGTTGACTGATTCCCGAATCCAGTCGACGTCCACGACAGTTATTTCCGTCGGAAACTCAGGTATTCCATACACCGATTCAGAATTTGGCAGCTGCTGCGCGTATTGCAGAGTCTATTCAGCCATCCTAATCAGAGGCTGAGAGAGGCCTAGAACAGATCAGAGCGCTGCTCTGAGCAACGGAAGACCAGAACTCCGCTATTTCCCAGTCATGGAACTGAATCCACAGCAGATCAGTGAGAGCGGACACCGTTTAGTCGGCTCACAGTCCTAGCCCCCCTTTGCGACAGGGAGGCCGTGATCACCGCCAGGATCAGTACTTGGGAAGAGCTCATGGCGAATATGATCGTGAGTACACCCACGACAACTACCGTCGAGTGCCTTCACCCCTTCCGAGGGACAGGTCATACGTGCCCCGATGCAATGACGACAGGCGTCTGTACGGGAACGACCGCAGAGTTCTAGTCGACCCCAGAGAACCTGGCTTTGACGCAAGGTCCGTCCTTGTGCAAGGTCTGGTTAACCGAACAGAGCATACAAAGAAGGGATGGATCAAAACAGATCCAGTGGAGGCAGAGTCCATGTTTCCGGCCCCGAGTGTTTGGAAGGGCCATCAGAGCTGCTGAGATACCCCATAACTTCAGACTGGCAACCGGCGTTAGTAAGTTTACGTGCGAGTCAAAGCCCGATACTTGGCTAGAAGATTACCGAGTGGCTGTGCACATCGGTGGTGGCAGCGATGAGGTGGCCATGAAACACCTTCCTCTAATGCTTGAAGGGTCTGCCAGAGCTTGGCTGACTCAGTTGGCCCCTGGGAGTATTTTGAGTTGGGATGTGATACATCTCCAATGTATCTATAATTTTTGATTGTTCCATGCTATTATATTACCCCTTTTGGATGTTTATGGGCTTTATTTTACACATTTATATCATTTTTGGGACTAACCTACTAACCGGAGGCCCAACCCGTATTGATGTTTTTTTTGCCTATTTCGGTATTTCGAAGAAAAGGAATATCAAACAGAGTCCAAACGGAATGAAACCTTCGGGAGCGTGATTTTTGGAACAAACGTGATCCAGAGGACTTGGAGTGCAAGCCAAGAAGCAGCCGAGGCGGCCACGAGGGTGGAGGGTGCGCCCACCCCTCCTGGGCGCGCCCCCTATCTCGTGGGCCCCTCGGGCGGCCACCGACGTACTTCTTCCTCCTATATATACCTACGTACCCCGAAAACATCCAGGGAGCCACCGAAGAAATATTTCCGCCACCGTAACCTTCTGTATCCGCGAGATCCCATCTTGGAGCCTTCGCCGGTGCTCCGCCGGAGGGGGAATCGACCATAGAGGGCTTCTACATCAACACCATAGCCCCTCCGATGAGTTATGAGTAGTTTACCACAGACCTTCGGGTCGATGGTTATTACCTAGATGGCTTCTTCTCTCTTTTTGGATCTCAATACAATGTTCTCCCCCTCTCTTGTGGAGATCTATTCGATGTAAACTCTTTTTGCGGTGTGTTTGTCGAGATCTGATGAATTGTGGGTTTATGATCAAGTTTATCTATGAGAAATATTTGAATCTTCCTCTGAATTCTTTTATGTATGATTGAGTTATCTTTGCAAGTCTCTTCGAATTATTAGATTGGTTTGGCCTACTAGATTGATCTTTCTTGCCATGGGAGAAGTGCTTAGCTTTGGGTTCAATCTTGCAGTGTCCTTACCCAGTGACAGCAGGGGTTGCAAGGCACGTATTGTATTGTTGCCATCGAGGATAAAAAGATGGGGTTTATATCATATTGCTTGAGTTTATCCCTCTACATCATGTCATCTTTCTTAATGTGTTACTCTGTTCTTATGAACTTAATACTCTAGATGCATGCTGGATAGCGGTAGATGTGTGGAGTAATAGTAGTAGATGCAGGCAGGAGTCGGTCTACTTGTCACGGACGCGATGCCTATACACATGATCATTCCTAGATAATCTCATAATTATTCGCTTTTCTATCAATTGCTCAACAGTAATTTGTTCACCCACTGTAATACTTATGCTATCTTGAGAGAAGCCACTAGTGAAACCTATGGCCCCCGGGTCTATCTTTTATCATATTAGCTTTCAATCTACTTTTATTTACATGTTTAGTTTTTGCATCTATATTATAAAATACCAAAAATATATTTATCTTATCATACTATCTCTATCAGATCTCACTTTTGCAAGTGGCCGTGAAGGGATTGACAACCCCTTTATTGCGTTGGTTGCGAGTTCTTTGTTTGTTTCTGTAGGTGCGTGGGACTTTTGAGGAGCCTCCTACTAGATTGATACCTTGGTTCTCAAAAACTGAGGGAAATACTTACGCTACTATTGCTGCATCACCCTTTCGTCTTCAAGGAAACCAAAGCAAGCTCAAGATGTAGCAAGAAGGACTTCTGGCGCCGTTGCCGGGGAGGTCTTTGCTCAAGTCAAGACATACCAAGTACCCATCACAAACTCATCTCCCTCGCATTTACATTATTTGCCATTTGCCTCTCGTTTTGCTCTCCCCCACTTCACCCTTGCCGTTTTATTTGCCCTCTCTCCTCTCTTTTCCGCTTGCCTTCTTCTCTCTCTTTTTCGCTTGCCCTTTTCTGTTTGCTTGTGTGTTGGATTACTTGTTGCCATGGTGCAAGATAATACCAAATTGTGTGATTTCTCCAATACCAATAATAATGATTTCCTTAGTACTCCGATTGCTCCTCTTAATGATGTTGAGTCTTGTGAAATCAATACTGCTTTGCTGAATCTTGTTATGAAAGATCAATTTGCCGGCCTTCCTAGTGAAGATGCCGCTACTCATCTAAACAAATTTGTTGATTTGTCTGATATGCCAAAGAAGAAAGATACGGATAATGATATTGTTAAACTGAAGTTATTTCCGTTTTCACTTAGAGATCGTGCTAAAGTTTGGTTGTCGTCTTTGCCTAAAAATAGTATTGATTCTTGGAACAAGTGCAAAGATGCTTTTATCTCTAAGTATTTTCCTCCCGCTAAGATCATAACTCTTAGGAACGATATTATGAATTTTAAAGAACTTGATCATGAGCATGTTGCCCAATCTTGGGAAAGAATGAAATTGATGATTCGCAATTGCCCTACTCATGGTTTGAATTTATGGATGATCATGCAAAAATTTTATGCCGGTTTGAACTTTGCTTCTAGAAATCTTTTAGATTCGGCCGTGGGAGCCGCGTTTATGGAAATCACATTAGGAGATTCTACAAAACTTCTTGATTATATTATGGCTAATTATTCTCATTGGCACACCGGACGATCTACTAGTGAAAAAGTGCATGCTATAGAAGAAATTAATGTTTTGAGTGTAAAGATGGATGAACTTATGAAGTTGTTTGCTACTAAAAATACTCCTTTTGATCCCAATGATATGCCTTTTTCTACTTTGATTGAGAATAATAATGAATCTATGGATGTGAATTTTGTTGGTAGGAATAGTTTTGGAAACAATGCTTATAGAGGAAACTTTAATTCTAAACCATTCCCTAGTAATTCCTCTAATAATTATGGAAATTCCTACAACAATTCTTATGGTAATTTTAATAAGATACCCTATGATTTTGAGAATACTGTGAAAGAATTTATGATCTCTCAAAAGAATTTTAATGCCTTGCTTGAAGAAAAATTGCTCAAAGTTGATGATTTGGCTAGGAACATTGATAGAGTTTCGCTTGATGTTGATTCTCTTAAACTTAGATCTACTCCTCCTAAGCATGATATGAATGATTCTCTCAAAGCCATGAGAATTTCCATTGATGAGTGCAAGGAAAGAACCGCTAGACTGCGTGCTAAGAAAGATTGCTTTGTAAAGGCGTGTTCTTCTAGTTTCCATGAAAATAATGATGAAGATCTTAAAGTTATTGATGTGTCTCCTATTAGATCTTTGTTTTGCAATATGAATTTTGATAATAATGGGACTGGAGAAGAGTAAACTTTATTTAGAAGGCGTCCCAAGAATTCAGAGTTTTTAGATCTTGATGCTAAATTTGGTAAAAGTGGGATTGGAGAGGTCATGACTTTAAATATTATTGAACCCACTATCTCGGATTTAAAGGAATTTGATTATGATAATTGTTCTTTAGAAAATTGTATTTCCTTGTTGCAATCTGTTCTTAATTCTCCTCATGCTTATAGTCAAAATAAAGCTTTTACCAAACATATCGTTGATGCCTTAATGCAATCTTTTGATGAAAAACTTAATTTGGAAGTTTCTATACCTAGAAAACTTAATGATGAGTGGGAACCTACTATAAAGATTAAAATTAAAGATCCTGAGTGTTTTCTTTGTGTGATTTGGGTGCTAGTGTCTCCACGATTTCAAAAACTTTATGTGATATTCTAAGTTTCCATGATCTTGATGATTGCTCTTTAAATTTACACCTTGCAGATTCCACCATTAAAAGCCAATGGGAAGGATCAATGATGTTCTCGTTGTTGCAAATAGAAATTTGGTGCCCATAGATTTTATCGTTCTTGATATAGATTGCAATCTTTCTTTCCCTATTATTGTTGGTAGACCTTTCCTTAGAACGATTGGTGCGATTATTGATATGAAGGAAGGGAATATTAGATTCCAATTTCCATTAAAGAAAGGCATGGAGCACTTTCCAAGAAAGAAAGTAAAATTACCTTATGAATCTATCATGCGAGCTACCTATGAATCAAGTGCCAAATATGGCACTACTTAGATCTATCTTCGCTTTTATGCCTAGCTAGGGGCGTTAAACGATAGCGCTAGTTGGGAGGCAACCCAATTTTCTTTGTGTTTCTTTGTTTTTGTTACTGTTTAGTAATAAATTATGCTTCTACCTTCTATTTAAGATGTGTTTTTGTGTTTTAATTAGTGTTTGTGCCAAGTAGAACCTATAGGATAACCTATGATGATAGTTGATTTGATTCTGCTCAAAAACAGAAACTTTGCGCTCACGAGAAAAAATTCAATAAATCACAGGAACGTGATTTTGCATTGATTATTTTTGCTGATGATCAATAAACAAATTTTTTAGGACTTACTATTTTTGTAGGATTTTTAGAGTTCTAGAAATTTGCGTTGTTTACAGATTGCTACAGACTGTTCTGTTTTTGACAGATTCTGTTTTTCGTGTGTTGTTTGCTTATTTTGATGCATCTATGGCTAGTATTAAGTGGTATGAACCATAGAGAACTTGGAATACAGTAGGTTTAACACCAATATAAATAAAGAATGAGTTCATTACAGTACCTTATGTGGTGGTTTTGTTTTCTTTCACTAACGGGGCTTATGAGATTTCCTGCTGAGTTTTGTGTTGTGAAGTTTTCAAGTTTTGGGTAAAGCTTTGATGGACTATGGAATAAAGAGTGGCAAAAGCCTAAGCTTGGGGATGCCCAAGGCACCCCAAGATATTCTAGAATATCCAAAATCCTAAGCTTGGGGATGCCACCGGAAGGCATCCCCTCTTTCATCTTCGTTCATTGGTAACTTTACTTGGAGCTATATTTTTATTCGCCACATGATATGTGTTTTGCTTGGACCGTCGTGTATTATATTAGTATTTGCTTTTTAGTTTACCACAATCATCCTTGCTATACACACATTTTGGGAGAAGCCCACTTGATTAGAATTTATTAGAATATGCTATGTGCTTCACTTATATCTTTTGAGCTAGATAGTTTTTGCTCTAGTGCTTCACTTATATCTTTTAGAGCACGGCGGTGGCTTAATTTTGTAGAAATTTCTAGTCTCTCATGTTTCACTTATATTATTTTGAGTGTCTCTTAGAACTGCAGGGTATTTTCTATGGTTATGAATTTGGTCCTAGAATGATGAGCATCCAAGTTGGGTATAATAAAAACTATCATAGGAAGTGCATTAAACACTAGGATCAATTTGATGCTTGATAATTGTTTTGAGATATAAAGGTAGTAATGTTAGAGTCATGCTAGTGGATAATTATGAAATTGATAAATACTTGTGTTGAAGTTGGCAAGTCCCGTAGCATGCACGCATGGTAAAAGTTGTGTGACAAATTTGTTGCATGAGGTGCTCTTTTGAGTGTCTTCCTTATGAGTGGCAGTCGGGGACGACCGATGGTCTTTTCCTATGAATCTATCCCTCTAGGGGCATGCATAGTAGTACTTTGCTTCGAGGGCTAAGTAGACTTTTGCAATAAGTATATGAGTTCTTTATGCCTAATGTGAGTCCATGGATACACGCACACTCATCCTTCCATTTAGCTAGCCTCTATTATACCACGCAACTTTCGCCGGTAGCATGCACCCATTATTTACCTTCCTAAAAACTTCCACCATACCTACCTATTATGGCATTTCCATAGCCATTCCGAGATATATTACCATGCAACTTTCCACCATCCCGTTTATTATTACACGCTCCATCATTGTCATATTGCTTTTTGCATGATCATGTAGTTGACATCGTATTTGTGGCAAAGCCACCTTCATAATTTTCATACATGTCGCTCTTGATTCATTGCATATCCCGGTACACCGCCGGAGGCATTCATATAGAGTCATATCTTGTTCTAGCTTTGAGTTGTAATTCTTGAGTTGTAAATCAATAAAAGTGTGATGATCTTCATTATTAGAGCATTGTCCCAGCGAGGAAAGGATAATGAAGACTATGATTCCCCCACAAGTCGGGATGAGACTTTGGACTTTACAAAAAGAAAAAGGAAAAAAAGAGAAAGGCCAAAAAAAAGAGAAGAAAGGCCAAAGAAAAAAAAGGAAAAAAAACGAAAAAGAGAAAAAAGAGAAAAAAGAAAATGAGAGAAAAAGAGAGAAGGGACAATTGCTACTATCTCTTTTCCACACTTGTGCTTCAAAATAGCACCATGATCTTCATGATAGAGAGTCTCCTATGTTGTCACTTTCATATACTAGTGGGATTTTTTCATTATAGAACTTGGCTTGTATATTCCAATGACGGGCTTCCTCAAAATGCCCTAGGTCTTCGTGAGCAAGCAAGTTGGATGCACACCCACTTAGTTTCTTTTGTTGAGCTTTCATACATTTATAGCTCTAGTGCATCCGTTGCATGGCAATCCCTACTCACTCACATTGATATCTATCAATGGGCATCTCCATAGCCCATTGATACGCCTAGTTGATGTGAGACTATCTTCTCCCTTTTGTCCTTACAACCACCACCATATATCACCATAGTGCTATGTCCATGGCTTGCGCTCATGTATTGCGTAAGAGTTGAAAAAAGTTGAAGCGCGTTAAAAAGTATGAACCAATTGGTCGGCTCGTCATCGGGGTTGTACATGATAGGAGTATTTTGTGTAATGAAAATGAAGCATGGCCTAACTATATGATTTTGTAGGGATACGCTTTCTTTGGCTATGCTATTTTGATAGGACATGATTATTTGTTAGTATGCTTCAAAGTATTATTATTTTTATGTTTTATATGCTTTTATCTTGAATCATTTGGATCTGAACATTCATGCCACAATAAATAAAATTACATTGAGAATTATGCTAAGTAGCATTCCACATCAAAAATTCTGTTTTTATCATTTACCTACTCGAGGATGAGCAGGAATTAAGCTTGGGTATGCTTGATACGTCTCCAACGTATCTATAATTTTTGATTGTTCCATGCTATTATATTACCCCTTTTGGATGTTTATGGGCTTTATTTTACAAATTTATATCATTTTTGGGACTAACCTACTAACCAGAGGCCCAGCCCGTATTGCTGTTTTTTTTGCCTATTTTAGTATTTCGAAGAAAAGGAATATCAAACGGAGTCCAAACGGATTGAAACCTTTGGGAGCGTGATTTTTGGAACAAACGTGATCCAGGGGACATGGAGTGCAAGCCAAGAAGCAGCCGAGGCGGCCACGAGGGTGGAGGGCGCACCCACCCCTCCTGGGCGCGCCCCCTATCTCATGGGCCCCTCGGGCGGCCATCGACGTACTTCTTCCTCCTATATATACCTACGTACCCCAAAAACATCCAGGGAGCCACCGAAGAAATATTTCGCCACCGTAACCTTCTGTATCCGTGAGATCCCATCTTGGAGCCTTCGTGGGTGCTGCGCCGGAGGGGGAATCAAACACGGAGGGCTTCTACATCAACACCATAGCCCCTTTGATGAGTTGTGAGTAGTTTACCACAGACCTTCGGGTCTATAGTTATTAGCTAGATGGCTTCTTCTCTCTTTTTGGATCTCAATACAATGTTCTCCCCCTCTCTTGTAGAGATCTATTCGATGTAAACTCTTTTTGCAGTGTGTTTGTCGAGATCCGATGAATTGTGGGTTTATGATCAAGTTTATCTATGAGAAATATTTGAATCTTCTCTGAATTTTTTTATGTATGATTGAGTTATCTCTGCAAGTCTCTTCGAATTATCAGTTTGGTTTGGCCTACTAGATTGATCTTTCTTGCCATGGGAGAAGTGCTTAGCTTTGAGTTCAATCTTGCGGTGTCCTTACCCAGTGACTGCAGAGGTTGCAAGGCACGTCTTGTATTGTTGCCATCGAGGATAAAAAGATGGGGTTTATATCATATTGCTTGAGTTTATCCCTCTACATCATGTCATCTTTCTTAATGCGTTACTCTGTTCTTATGAACTTAATACTCTAGATGCATGCTGGATAGCGGTCGATGTGTGGAGTAATAGTAGTAGATGCAGCCAGGAGTCGGTCTACTTGTCATAGACATGATGCCTATACACATGATCATGCCTAGATAATCTCATAATTATTCGCTTTTCTATCAATTGCTCGACAGTAATTTGTTCACCCACCGTAATACTTATGCTATATTGAGAGAAGCCACTAGTGAAACCTATGGCCCCTGGGTCTATCTTTTATCATATTAGCTTTCAATCTACTTTTATTTACTTGTTTAGTTTTTGCATCTATATTATAAAATACCAAAAATATATTTATTTTATCATACTATCTCTATCAGATCTCACTTTTGCAAGTGGCCGTGAAGGGATTGACAACCCCTTTATTGCGTTGGTTGCGAGTTCTTTGTTTGCTTGTGTAGGTGCGTGGGACTTTTGAGGAGCCTCCTACTGGATTGATACCTTGGTTCTCAAAAACTGAGGGAAATACTTACGCTACTATTGCTGCATCACCCTTTCCTCTTCAAGGAAAACCAATGCAAGCTCAAGACGTAGCAGGATGAGTTAGCCCGAGTGTTCACCAAAACGTTTGAGGGAACTTGCAAAGACCAGCTGGTCTACCAGAGCTGCAGCATTGCATGCAGAAACCGAATGAAACCCTGAGGGGCTATATCGAGAGATGGATCAACGGCACCACATAGTGGAAAATGTGTCAGATCACCAAGCAGTCCGTGCCTTCAAGGAAGGCGCTCACTACAGAGAGCTTGTCCTGAAATTCGGTCAGAGAGGAGATATGTCTTTGACTCGGATGATGGAGATTGCTACCAAATATGCTAACGGCAAAGAGGAAGACCGACTCCGGAGTGGCAAACACAAAACAGTCACCCAGGACACCAGGGGAGGAAATTCCAGTCGGAAGCAGAAGCGAAAGGCTGAGGCAGCAGGTCCTGCCGAGGCAGCGGTGTTAAATCAAGGAAAGTTCAGAGGGAAACTTTAAGGGCCCTGGACCCCCAAGAAGGTGAAAGATCAGGAAGGAAATGATGTGATGGATTTGCCGTGCCATATTCACACCAAGAAAGATGAAGAGGGGAACCTGATTCTCCCCAAGCATACCACTTGACGATGTTGACTCCTAATCCAGAGCTTCCGAGAGAGTAAACCCAGTGATAAGGACAAAGAGCCTGAGAAGGAAGAAGAGGATAAGGACGATGACGGTGGTTATCCCAATGTCAATGCCATCTTGGTGATTTTTTCCGATATTGAGAGCAAAAGTCAACTGAAGGTCATTAACAGAGAAGTAAACATGGTTGCTCAGGCAACACCGAGATATCTGAAGTGGTCAAAGGTCCCCCTTACATTCGACCAGTCCGATCACCCGGCACGCGTAGATACCCTTGAGCGACAGGCGCTAGTGGTCGACCCAGTCGTGGGGGGCACCCGACTGACTAAGGTCCTGATGGATGGTGGCAGTGGCCTGAATATTCTGTATGCCGAAGCTCTCAAGGGAATGGGCATCCCGATGTCCAAACTCAGCGAGAGTAACATGTGGTTCCATGGGATCATTCCAGGAAAGAAAGCTGAATCACTCAGCCAGATCACTCTCGATGTGGTTTTCGGTAATGAGAAGAATTCCGCAAGGAGAAGTTGACGTTTGAGGTAGTGGATTTCCAGAGTGCATATCATGCCATTCTGGACAGACCTGCTTATGCCAACTTTATGGCTCGACCATGCTATGTTTACCTCAAGATGAAGATGCCTGGCCCAAGAGGCGTGATAACGGTTTCCAGTAACTGTCAGAGAGCAGAAGATTGTCTTCAAGATGGAGCAAAAATAGCAGATGAACGGATGGTAGTAGTAGAGTTCCAAGAATATCAGAAGAGGAAGATCCGAGTGATTTGCTGCATGCTAAGACGCCTGCTTCAAAGTCCGCATTTCAGTCGGCCGGAGAGACCAAGCCAGTCCATGTTCACCTGACTGATCCCAATGCTGCTCTGACCCATATCTCGTCAACACTCGACAACAAATAGGAAGACGCGCTCATCCAGTTCCTCCGTGAGAACTGGGACATCTTTGCATGGAAAACATCTGACATGCCAGGTGTACGCAAGGAACTGGCTGAGCACCGTTTGTGAGTCGATCCAAAAGTAAAACCCGTCAAAGAATACCTCCGTCAGCCTGCCATGGAGAAGAGGAAAGCCATTGGCGAGGAAGTGGCTCGACTCCTGGCTGCTGAGTTTATCCGAGAGATATATCACTCCGAGTGGCTCACCAATGTTGTTATGGTTCCCAAGAAAGACAATTCACTTCAAATGTGTATTGACTTCAAACACATGAATCGGGCCTGCCCGAAAGATCATTTCCCTCTACCCCGCATCGACCAGATTGTCGACTCAACTGCGAGATGTGAGCGACTATCCTTCTTGGACGCTTATTCCGGGTACCATCAGATCCGACTGTATGGACCCAATGAGATAAAAACGGCTTTCATCACCCCGTTCAGGTGTTTTTGCTATGTTACTATGCCCTTCGGCCTCAAGAATGCTGGTGCCACATCCATGCACATGATTCAGAAGTGCCTGCTCACTCAAATCAGTTGGAATATGGAAGCATATATGGATGACATAGTGGTTAAGTCACGCAAAGGTTCTGACCTGCTGACTGACCTAGCTGAAACCTTTGCCAACCTGAGAAGGTACGATATCAAGCTTAACCCATCTAAGTGCACATTTGGAGTCCCAAGCAGAAAGTTACTTAGTTTCCTTGTTTTCAAACGAGGGATTGACGCAAACCCAGAGAATATTGGCACAACCCTCCGAATGAAGCGCCCAGTGCGCCTGCACGATGTTCAGAAGCTTACTGGTTGCTTGGCCGCTTTGAGCCGATTCATCTCATGCCTTGGTGAAAAGGCACTGCCTCTTTAACGACTGATGAAGAAATCTGACAAATTCGAGTGGAGTGACGAAGCTGAAGCAGCGTTTAAGGAGCTCAAAGCCCTGCTTTCCACCCAGCCGGTGCTTGTTGCTCTGGTTAGCAAGGAGCCTCTGCTGCTTTACATCGCATCTACAGGACAAGTTGTTAGCACAGTGCTCACGGTCGAGCGAGAAGAAGAAGGCAATGCCTTCAAAGTTCAGCGCCCCTTGTATTACATCTCAGAAGTCTTAACCCCATCCACGCAGAGATATCCCCATTATCAGAAGCTTGTTTATGGGATTTACCTGACCATGAAGAAAGCTGCATGTTATTTCTCTGATCATTCAATATTAGTCGTCAGCGACACTCCATTGTCAGAGATCTTGAATAACAAAGATGCAACTGGTCGAGTGGCAAAGTGGGCGATTGAACTTCTTTCTTTGGATACCAAATTTGAGGCAAAGAAGGCCATTAAGTATCAAGCAATTGCAGACTTCCTCACATAGTGGACTGGAGAACAACAGCCGATTCAAATTTAGTCGGAATATTGGACCATGTTCTTTGACTAATCCAAGATGTTGAATGGCTCTGGTGCAGGAGTGGTCTTAGTGTCCCCACGAGGAGAGAAGCTCAGTTATGTCCTTCAGATTCACTTTGACTCTTTAAACAATGAAGCAGAGTATGAAGCACTTTTATATGGGTTGCGTAAGGCCATTTCACTCGGCGTCCAACGCCTGATGGTTTATGGCGACTCAGATTTGGTGGTTAACCAAGTTATGAAGTAATGGGATGTTAGGAGTCCTGCAATGACAGGTTACTGCAACGCAGTGAGGAAGCTGGAGAAGAAGTTTGAGGGATAGGAGCTCCACCACATACCGCGAATCAAAAATCAAGCTGCTGATGATCTGGCGAAGATAGGTTCCACTCGGAAGCCTATCCCCAGCAATGTGTTCTTGGAGCATCTCCATACCCCATCAGTACAAGAAGATCCCTTCAAGGAAGAGCCCCCGTGTAACACCCACGATGCTGCTATATCTCTCACGTGTTGAGGCACGACTTAGAGGCATAACCGCATGGTGGTTTTGTCACAAGAAGGGTCATCTTCACACAATCCCATGTAATGAACAAGAATGGGATAAAGAGTTGGCTTACAATCGCCACTTCACATAATGAACATATAATTCATACATCATTCGGAGTACACACATAGTCCGACTACGGACGAATCCAAATAAAAAGAAGATAACACCAAATGCTAGATCCCCGATCGTCCCAACTGGGCTCCACTACTGATCAAATGAAACGAAACATAGCAACGACCAAGATCTTCGTCGAGCTCCCAATTGAGCTCGGTTGCATCACCTGCACTGGTATCATCGGCACCTGCAACTGTTTTGGTAGTATCTTGTGAGTCACGAGGACTCAGCAATCTCAAAACCCGCGAGATCAAGACTATTTAAGCTTAAGGGTAGGACAAGGTAATGAGGTGGAGTTGCAGCAAGCACTAAGCAAATATGGTGGCTAACATATGCAAATAAGAGCGAGAAGAGAAGCAACGCAACAGTCGTGAAGCTAGAAGTGATCAAGAAGCGATCCTGAAACTACTTACGTTCAACCATAACACAAACCGTGTTCACTTCCCGGAATCCGCCGAGAAGTGACCATCACGGCTACACACGCGGTTGATGCATTTTAATTAAGTCAAGTGTCAAGTTCTCTACAACCGGATATTAACAAATTCCCATCTGCCACATAACCGCGGGCATGGCTTTCGAAAGTTTATACCCTGCAGGGGTGTCCCAACTTAGCCCATCACAAGCTCTCACGATCAGTGAAGGATATTCCTTCTCCGAGGAAGACCCGATCAGCCTCGGAATCTCGGTTACAAGATATTTTGACAATGGTAAAACAAGACCAGCAAGACCGCCCGACTGTGCCGACAAATCTCGATAGGAGCTGCACATATCTTGTTCTCAAGGCACACCGGATGAACACTACGTACAGCTAAAATCAACCCTCAAGTTTCCCCGAGGTGGCGCTGCAAGTGTCTCTAGTTCGGACCAACGCTTGGAGAAGCACTGGCCCGGGGGGGGGGGGTTAAAATAAATATGACCCTCGGGGCTACAGATCCCAAGGGAGGGTTATAGGTTGTTAGGCAAATGGAAAACCAATGTTGGGCCTTGCTGGAGGAGTTTTATTCAAGGCGAACTGTCAAGGGGTTCCCATAAACCCGACCGCGTGAGGAACAAAAAATCAAGGAACATAACACCGGTATGACGGAAATTAAGGCGACAAGAGTGGAACAAAACACCAGGCATAAGGCCGAGCCTTCCACCCTTTACCAAATATATAGATGCATTAATTAACATAAGAGATGTTGTGATATCCCAACATCATCATGTTCCAACATGGAGCAATCTCCAACTTCACCTGCAACTAACAACGCTATAAGAGGGGCTGAGCAAAAGCGGTAACTTAGCCAACAACGGTTTGTTAGGAAGGGTGAAAAAGTTAGAGGCTGACATGGCAATATGGGAGGCATGGTAAACAAGTGAAAGGTAGCGCAACATAGCGATAAAACGAAGAAACTAGCAAGCAAAGATAGAAGTGATATCGAGGGTAATGGTCATCTTGCCTGAGATCCCGCAAGGAAGAAGAAGAGTCCAAGAAGAAGACAAATGGATGTAGTCGAACGAATCCTCACAACTCCGGAATGAAACCGAAGCTAACAAGAGAAGCAAACCGAAAGAAGCAAACAACATGGTAAACAACCATCACATAATCATGGCATGATGCACAACCAAGTATGATGCATGTCCGGTTTAGATAGGCATGGCATGGCAAAGTGCAACAAATGATACTACAAGTTAAGTGGAGCTCAATATGCAACGAGTTGCATATTGATGAAACACCACATTCGAGTTATTTAGTTCGCTCTCGTTTAGGTACACAACAATATTAAATGTTTTGAACATGGCAAGAGGTGAAACATAAGTTTAAATGAGGCCGGAAACAACAAACAACAATTCCAGAAAATCCCCATGTGGATAATTTGAGTTTGGTACTGGTCTGCCTATTACATAATTTTAGACTTGTTACACATGCAAAGTAAGTGCACCAAGTTAAACTAGGAATTTTTCACCCCATTTACATATAAAGTTTATTAAATTTGGAGCTACGGTTAATTAGTTATGAAATAAAGCATTTTAACATGGCATTTATGAAAAATTAATCAAGAAACAAGTTTAAACATTTTAAACATGGATGAGAGTTAGAAAATATGAAACTAGATGAAATTCTAAGCACTTTACATATATAAAACATTTTAATTCGATGCACCATTTGTGAGTTATTAAATGCATGAATAGCAAGGGTTTTTCTGCAAAACTGGTAATTCACTGGATAAATAGCAAATTCGCAGAATAGAAAAAAAATGACACTGGCCGAATCTGGCGGAACTTGGCTGGGGGAAGATGCTCACATTGCGGGCTGGGACACAACTTCGGTGCCTTAAAGGCACCTGCCTTTGGGTCATTGACATGTGGGCGAGCCACCTGTTGGGCCCACATGTCATAGACACAAGGCAGGTGCCTTGAGGCACCGAAGCATTGTCCTGCGGGCTGGGCCTGGTTAGGTGAGGAAGCGCGTTGGGCCTGGCGCGGCTGGTAGCCCATGCAGCTGGCCAGCGTGGTCAATGCAGAGGGGCGGCGAGCGTCGTGAAGCAGGGGATGCAGGGGCAACGACCGCGGATGGACTTGGCGACAGGGACGCGCGAGGGCGGCGCGAGAACCACCGGATCTAAGGCCAGGGCGGCGGAGGAGCTCCGTTCCCGATGACAGCAGGCTCGAGGATAGAAGGAAGGAGCGCGGATGCGGTGGAGGACCGAGGTAGAAGCTCAGCAACGGGACTTGGGGCGGAGGAAGGAGGTCCGATGGGGCGCAGGTCCAAGGCGGGACTTGAAGCTTGGTGTGGTGGTCTTGGCGGCTTCCATGGCGCAAGGAACACCTGTTGCAGGAGAGAACAAGGGAGTTGAGAAGAGGAGACGAAGGAAGGAAGGAGAAGGGCAGAGGCGAGGGGCACGGCCTGCTGGAGCACGCTTGGAGAGGAGCAGGGGCACGTGAGGAGCTGCTATTGGACGAGGAGGTGACACGCGAGGTGAAACTCAAGGCGCTCGACGATGTGCGGCTGGGCTGCGGAGAAGATCAGTGGAAGGCGTTGGTTGGGTGGATCAATGGATTGGTAGGTGGAGGCAACACTGTGGTTGGGCAGATTGGTGGATCGGGAGGGATCCCGAGGAAGGTGTAGGCTGGCCGGGGAAGGATCCCGAGGAACAGGGGGAGTGAGTGGCGGCGCAAGGAGGGGAATAGGGTTAGGTGGTGTTCTTATATATAGCAAGTGGATTTTGATAGGGGAATTTGGTCCCTCCGATTTTAATCGGATGGACAGGAAAAAAATAGGCTAGGGAGTGCACATAAGAAAACATAGATGTTTTGTAGATGTTTGGGGATGATCCGGACCCATCGGTCATGACCGTGCGGTTCGGGTTCGGGGAAGTTTCGGACACGCGCGAGGGTTCTGAGAGAGGTCGACAAAGACAAAGAGGCCTGACAAAAGGTCAACGAAGACAAAGGGAGAAACGACAGCCACAAACGGCTACGAGTTTTATGAAAACATGCGGATGCAATGCGCATGATGCTATGAGATGAGATGCATGACATGAACAAAATGCAAAACAAAAGACAAAACCCGACCACGAAGAAAATAATATACCACATAGCCGGAAATGGCAAGAGTTGGAGTTACAATTATGGAAAGTTACATCCGGGGTGTTACACCCTACAACCGATAAGTCCAAGCAACCCGACTGAGGTAGAGATTCCAGTCGTGGTCGACTTGATCATGGAAGTCTTGGTGATCACTCCCGATTGGACAGTTCCATACATCATGTACATTCTCAGAAAAGAGCTCCCAGAGGACGAAGAGGAGGGTCACCAGATAGTCCGTCGATCCAAAGCTTTCATCGTGATGAAAGGGCAGCTTTACAGAGAGAGTGTCACAGGAGTAGCCCAATGCTGCATCACCTCGGAAGAAGGTCAGATGATTCTAAATGATATCCACTCGGGGACCTGTGGTCACCATGCGTCCTCTTGGACCATCGTGGCCAAAGCACACCGAGCAGGGTTTTATTGGCCTCGAGCAAATGAGATGGCGAAAGATATAGTCGACAAGTGCGTAGGTTGCCAGTTTTACTCCAACATGTCTCACAAGCCCGCATCTGCCCTGAAGACTATTCCACTCGTCTGGCCGTTTGCAGTCTGGGGATTGAATATGGTCGGACCCTTCAAAACCGGCGCGAGTGGCTTCACACATTTGATCGTAGCAGTCGACAAGTTTACCAAGTGGATCAAAGCCAAGCCCATCAAGAACCTTGGAGCAGGCATTGCCGTCAGTTTCATCAGAGAGTTGATATTCAGATATGGAGTTCCTCACAGCATCATCACAAATAACCGCTCCAACTTTGATTCTGATGAGTTCCAGGCATTATGTGCGTCTCAAGGCACTCGGGTTGACTACGCGTCTATCACACACCCACAGTCGAATGGACAGGCTGAAAGAGCGAATGGTTTGATCCTTCAGGGGTTAAAGCCTCGCCTGATGCGTGATCTTAAACATGCTGCTGGAGCCTGGGTGACCGAGTTACCATCAGTCCTATGGGGCCTAAGGACAACACCAAACCGGTCGACTGAGCGAACCCCTTTCTTCCTAGTGTACGACGCTGAGGTGGTGCTTCCGAGCGATTTGCTGCACAATGCTCCCAGAGTTGAATTGTTCTCAGAAGCAAAAGGAGAGCAAGCACGCGAAAACACAGTCGATCTCTTAGAGGAAGAACGCAATATGGCTTTGGTTCGGTCGACCATTTATCAGCAGGATCTGCGCCGATTCCACGCCCGCAATGTCAGAAGTCGAGCGTTTCAGGAGGGAGACCTTGTGCTCCGAGTGGTTTAGAAATGACCTCACAAGCTTGCTCCGGCCTGGGAAGGTCCCTTCATCATCACCAAGGTGCTTCATGTAAGTGCATCTAGTGCCCCTTAGTGATTTTGGTGTATTGAAGACTTATAGGTTAAGGGACTGATGCATT
Source organism: Triticum aestivum (assembly GCF_018294505.1). Classification (NCBI taxonomy): domain Eukaryota; kingdom Viridiplantae; phylum Streptophyta; class Magnoliopsida; order Poales; family Poaceae; genus Triticum; species Triticum aestivum. The sequence goes on from NC_057798.1 coordinate 151,151,954, forward strand.
TGTGAGTGTACACAGGTCTATAAGTCTATGAGGAGTTTGATATTTATAGAGAAAGTCGACCCCTAAAAATGAAGTTCTTCAACTGAAGACTTTGGATGTCTGAAGACTTTCTGAAGACTTTGAAAGTGAAGAAATTGGTGTGACCTGAAGACTTGGCAATCATTCGAGGAACATGAAGCGTGAAGACTTTTGTTTTCGTAGTTTCATTTTCTCTTTCTTGAGTCATAGGAAAAACCATACTGTTAAAGGGGGTCGAGGAAATACTAAGGAAAAAATTCCATGTGATGCTCAACTCAAAATCCTACACCTACCAATCCCTTCGAGTGAAGCCATTGGAAATCTCATACAGTTCAGTCATATTGTTCAGTGACAGAGACAAAGTTCTTCTGGTCTCTGAGGAATTTGTTCTGACTGAGGAGTTAGGAATTCGCCAGTGCGGATTGCCTATACAGTGAGGAACATGATAGCCCTAAGGAATTTGAGAGTCAAAATTCCGACCGTTGCTGTGCTATGCTCCAGCTGTCCCAAAATATCTACCCACCTAACGGTCATATCATTGAAGGGCATTTATGTCTTATCATGTCGGGCTGCTCCCTAGGCTATAAATAGTCGCCCCCTACAACCACTAGCTGGTTGGCTGCTCCAAGAGAAACTGACACTTGTCATTTGAGAGCATCCCATCCCCCGAGGACTTTGAGCGAAAATCATCAAGTGAGGAAATCCCAAACCAAACACACCTACAAACCCAAAGTGATTGAGCATAACTGAAGAAATTGATCCTGCATGGATCCGACGCTTGTTACCTTTGAAGACTGTGCTTCTTCCAGACGGTTAGGCGTCATGGTCTAGAGCATCCAAGAGGAATTGTGGATCGCCAAGTGACCTAGTCTGTGAAGGTTTGGAAGTCACTTGAAGACTTACCACGAGTGATTGGGCGAGGTCTGTGTGACCTTATATCAAGGAGAATACGGTGAGGACTGTGTGTCCGGGACTGTGTGTCCTCAAGTTTAAATACTCAGCCGCTCCAACCAGACGTACAACTCAGACAGCAGTTGGAACTGGTCTACCAAATCATTGTCTTCACCGAGCTTACTGGTTATATTTCCTCAACTTTTTCATTTCCTCAATTCTGTTGTTGTGTGCTTGTTCATAATCTGTTTGAAGACTTTGACTGAAGACTTTCTCAATTTCCCCAGTTCAATTTCTTCAGTCTGTCTGTCTTCATCCTGTGTTATCCTGTGCTTATGCTTTCTGTACTTTGTGCTTGTCTTCATTTTGTCCTGATGACTATGCTTGTGTTCTGCTATGTTTACTTTTGAGTACTTATTTCATTGCAAGTAGTTCTTCATTTAGGAATTTTCTCACCAGCAAATTCCTTAGTGAAGAATTCATAAAAATCGCCTATTCACCCCCCTCTAGTCGATATAATGCACTTTCAATTGGTATCAGAGCAAGGTACTCCCTTGTTCTTTGTGATTTTGGTTTAACCGCCTGGAGTTTTAGTTATGTCGACCGCAGGTATGAAGAAAGTGACATGCCCCATCTTTGACGGTCATGAGTACCCTCGATGGAAGGCCATGATGAAGAAGCGACTCATGGCTATGGACATCGAACTGTTGACCGTCACTGAGATTGTTCTTACCGATCTATGCAAGATGACGTAAGCTGATGACATTCGCAAGTACACTCTTCTCAACCTTACTGCGAAGGATGTCATCTGCTCCTCACTGTCACGAAATCAGTTCAGGAACATCATGCATCTCAACCATGCAAAGCTTATCTGGGACCGACTCTCGAAGGTCTATGAAGGTCATCGAACCCGTCATGATCCCTGGTTTGAGGATTACAAGGAATCTCTCAATGCGATTACATTCGAACCAGAATCATCATCTTCTACACCATGCCTTATGGCAAAAAGTGCTAAGGTAAATGAAGATGAATCTAGAGATGAATTTGGACCTAGCTATGTCAATCTTGCTTCCCTTGCCACTAAACAACAAAGAGGTTTGGAAAAAGTTCACTACATGCTAAATAAGAGCGATGATATGTTGGGTGAAGAAATGGATCAGTCGAAAGCTTTGGCTGAAAGCCTTCAGATGCTTCAGTCCAAGCTTAACAACCTTCAAGGTCATCATAACACTCTCTAATCTGATCACGAGAAGCTTTCTTATGAATTTCTTCAAAGAAAGCAAGATCTTGAGAAGCTAAGAGTGGATTATGAAGATCTTCAGAAGGAGCGCGATTCATTACTTGCTCAACAAATCAGCGCTACTCAGGAAGATTTTGTTCCTCCATGTTTGAAGTGCATTGAACGTGAAACTGCTAATTCTTCACCTGAATGTTCAAATGCGTCTAATGCTAAAAATTCTTCATCTATCTCTGCTATCACTAATTCCTCATCTGAGGACATTGCTAGTATCACTAATGATGCAGGACTGAAGGAATTGTACATGACATGCATGTACAAAAGCCTCAAAGGGCATCAAACTCCTTGTGATGTGCTTAAAAAGCAGACCCTCAACAGGAACCCTAGGAAAGAGGGTATTGCCTTTGAGAGGAAACTCAATGCTGATGGAACATATTGGAAGTCTGAGCAGTACCCCAAAACCTCATGGGTTGCTACAAAGGGTCCTCCAGTTGATCCATCCAATTTATCCAGCTTTACATGTGAATCTCCTCATTCTTCTAATGAGTCATTTAACTCCAACTATAAACTGTTCAAAGATCAGAATGGTGAAGTATTTGCTAGATATGTTGGCACTAACTGCAGGAACGGTTCCCACATGAAGAAAATCTGGGTTCCCAAAAGTTGCCTTGAAAATCTTCAGGTGAATGTCCACATGACACCACCTGTGAAGAATAGGAACTCCAGATCAAATTCTTCATATGGACCAAATTCTTCATATGGATCAAAGTCCTCATATGGACCTAATTCTTCATGTGGATCAAATTCCTCAAAAGGATCAAAGTCCTCATATGATCATCATCGTGCTAACCCCTCTATTTCGCAAGGTAGAGCTAAGGGCTACGAATATGAGCATTATTCTTCTAATCATTATGTTCATAAGTCCTCGAAGAATTTCTCTGCTTATTCATATGCTTATCCTAACCCCTCTTATGTGAAAGAAAGTGGACTGGCTTCTATGCCACCTTTCTCATATGGTGCTCGCAGAGTGATGAATTCTTTGCCACCCCTTCAGATGTGGGTGGTGAAGAAAAAGAACTAATCTCTTATGCAGGATCAGGTCTCCAGACATGCTTAAAACGTCTGAACAATTTGGTGGAGACCTGAAATTGCCTGAAAGGACGCAGACTAATCATGAAGAAATGAACCTTCGTTTCTCACGTCCTCACATTGTTTATCTGCTCTATTGCTTGATGAAATTTACCTGATGATATTGATGTCATATTCTTCACTGATGAAGTATATGAGTTCGTAAGTTGCACTAATTCATCTGCAGGATGATCAACCCAAAGCCAATGAGTGGGTACTCGATAATGGATGTACGAATCACATGACTGGTGACAAGAATCTATTGATGGATACTCCTTTATCACCGTCGCATCTGAAGCATATCATCTTTGCTGACAAAGGCAAAAGTCAGGTATTGGGTCTAGGTAAGGTTGCAATCTCAAAGGATCGACACATGGACAAAGTCATGCTTGTCGAGTCATTAGGATACAACCTCATGTCTGTCTCAATGCTTTGTGATCTTGATATGGTTGTTGTCTTTGGCAAATATCATTGTGTTGTGATCATGGAAGCTGACAATTCCAAAGTCCTCGAAGGCTTTAGGAGAGGAGACTTGTACATTGTTGATTTTTCTACAGGACCACAACCGGCCGTATGCCTACTTGCAAAAGCTTCAAAAGGCTGGCTATGGCATCGACGACTTGGTCATGCTGGCATGAGGAATTTGCACACGCTCGCGAAGAAGAAGCATGTCATTGGCATTGAGAATGTCAAATTCCTCAAGGATCAATTATGTGGAGCCTGTGAAGCTGGAAAGATGACAAAGGCCAAGCATCCAGCGAAGACTATCATGACTACCACTCGACCATTTGAATTGCTTCACATGGATCTTTTTGGTCCTAATCATTATTCCGCTGTTAAGAATGATGCATCTCTATATGGCTTTGTTATTGTTGATGATTATTCTCAGTACACATGGGTGCACATTATCACTTACAAACATGAGGTGCAGGAAGTCTTCAAATGATTTTCCTCGAGGGCTTCAACCAACTTTGGTGTGAAGATCAAGCACATCAGAAGTGACAATGGGACTGAGTTCAAGAATTCCGGTCTTGATGACTATCTTGATGAACTTGGTATTACTCATGAGCTACCTGCTCCTTATACTCCTCAGCAGAATGGCGTCGTGGAGCGCAAGAACAGAACTCTTGTTGATATGACTCGCACTATGCTTGATGAATACAAGATGCCTCGTCGTTTTTGGATTGAGGCAATTGATACTACGTGGCACATCATCAACATAGTATATCTTCACAAATTCTTCAAGAAGACTGCTTATGAACTCCTCACTGACAAGAAACCCAATAGAGCACCTACCTTCTGTGTTAGATGAACCAGCACCTGAGGAATCTATCAAGTTCAAGGCTACTGAGGATGCCATTCCTACCGAAGAATCTGCTGAAGAATTCATTCCAGAACGTGAAGAACATCGAGATGGTGCACCTAAAGAAAATGGTGCTGAGGAAAATGCTCCTGAAGAAAATGCGGATCAAATTCCTCGAAGACAACCCGCTCATCCTCGCATTGCAAATGAAGTGCAAGTCGAGAAGATCATCGATGACATTGAAGCACCAGGTCCTCTCACATGCTCAAAATCTTCACATTTGTCTAAATTTTGTGGGAACTTTGCTTTTGTCTCTATCACAGAGCCCACTAAGGTAGATGAAGCATTTCTGGAGCCTGAGTGGATTCAAGCTATGCAAGAAGAATTACATCAGTTCAAGCTCAACAATGTCTGGGAACTAGTCAAACGTCCAGATCCTCACAAGCACAACATTATTGGCACAAAGTGGATCTACCGCAACAAGCAAGATGAAAATGGCCTTGTGGTGAGGAATAAGGCATGGCTTGTAGCTCAAGGCTACACACGGGTTGAAGGAATTGATTTCGATGAAATGTTTGCACCTGTTGCTAGACTTGAGGATATTCGCATATTACTTGCTTATGCTAACCATCATGATATTATCTTACAACAAATGGACGTGAAAAGTGCATTCCTCAATGGTAAGCTTGAGGAAGAAGTATATGTTGCTCAACCCCCAGGTTTTGAATATCCAAAGCATCCTGACAAAGTCTTCAGACTCAATAAGGCCCTGTATGGCCTCAAGCAGGCCCCTCGGGCGTGGTATGATACTTTGAAGGAATTCCTCATGAAGAAAGGCTTCAAACCTGGTTCACTCGACCCAACTCTTTTCACTAAATCTTATGATGGTGAATTGTTTGTGTGCCAAATTTATATTGATGATATCATTTTGGCCGTACTGACCAACCTTACAGTGATGAATTTGCCTATATGATGAGTGAAGAATATCAAATGTCTATGATGGGAGAATTGAAATTCTTTTTAGGTCTTCAAATTCGTCAACAATGCAATGGCATATTCATATCTCAGGAGAAATACCTCAAAGATGTATTGAGGAAATTCAGCATGCAAGATTGCAAAGGGTTCATAATTCCAATGCCCACAAATGGCCATCTATGCACTGATGAAAATGGTAAAGACTTCGATCAAAAGGTATACCGCTCCATGATTGGCTCTTTATTGTACCTATGTGCATCTAGGCCGGATATTACGCTTAGTGTTTGCATGTGTGCCCGATTTCAAGCTACACCGAAGGAATCACACCATAAGGCTGTGAAGCATATTCTTCGATATCTAGCTCACACACCAACACTTGGATTATGGTACCCCAAGGGCTCCTCATTTGATCTCATTGGATATTTAGACTCTGACTATGCTGGTGATCATGTGGACCGCAGGTCAACATCAGGCACATGCCATTTCCTCGGACGATCTTTGGACTGTTGGTCCTCAAAGAAACAAAACTGCGTATCACTCTCCACTGCAGAAGCTGAGTACATTGCTGCTGGATCGTGCTGTGCTCAATTACTATGGATGAAGCAAACACTCAAGGACTATGGCATCAACGTGAAGAATGTGCCTCTCTACTGCGACAATGAGAGCGCTATCAAGATTGCTCATAACCCAGTTCAGCACTCGAAGACAAAGCACATCCAGATTCATCATCATTTTCTTCGTGATCATGTGTTGAAGGGCGACATCTCCATCGACCACGCAAGCACTGAAGACCAGCTGGCCGATATCTTCACTAAGCCCTTGGATGAGAAGAGATTTAGCAAGTTGCGGTGTGAGCTAAATATCCTAGAATCTTCGAATGTTCTCTGAAAAGGACACACATCCTAACACTTATGCTGACTTGATGACTTAGATGCGCAACACACAAAGTAACGTTTTTCTTCAATCAATGAAGACTAACCCTCTAAGTGTGAAGAAATTAATGAAGAAATTGATTCTCAGAGCCCTACGACAATTGTACGCGGTGTCTGAAATCAGCTTTCTTATACGGTGGGTTACGCCACCAACCAAAGTTGAAAATCTTCAATTTGAGTTTTTCTTCGTTTTTGAAATTCCTCAGTTTTTCAAATTCTTCAACTTTGCATTGTCTTCACTCTTTCCGTTGTTATTCTTCATTAGCTATATATGTATATGAGTTTATGTCCTCTACATCATTCACTTATTGCTAATTCTTCAAGTTGTTTTTTCTGCTAAGTGAATGTGATCGGACCCTTCCCCCTCTATGCTAAACTCAACCCAGTCTGTTCACAAATTCTTCATGTGCATTCTATTTGAAACTCATTCAAAATCTTCACTGTGTCCTTGACAACTGAAGAAATTGCGAACGGAACTTTTAAGTTATCTTATCTAAATTTTCGGCTTTGCTGCTCAAACCGTTCTACATCCCACGACAATACTTATCTATTCGCCCACGATCTTACACGATCGCCACCTCTCAATACGTGGGTGACACATGTCAAGCGAATGAGAAGGGCTAGGGGCAAGTTCGTCCGATTTCCTCGGGCGTACAGTTTTTTCACTCCCACTATAAATACCCCCGCCTCTTCCTCACTTCGTTTACTCCGCTCGTTCTCACTCCCGCTCGAGCTTCTCAAACCCTAGCGCCGCCGCTACTTCATCGCTGCCGGTGAGGAAGAGCTTCACTGCCTCGACCTTGTCGCCGTTGTACTCGCGCCGGTTGCGGATTTCTTCACTCCGCCACTGCCGTAGCTGTCTTCCTCTTCCGAGTTAGGGCGTGGAAGATCTGGACTGACGAACTTCACATCTACTCTTCCCAGTTCGTCGTGTTCTTCATCAAGGGTAATTAAAAGTTACTTTTACTGCCCTCTTTGATTCAATTGTTTACTTGAAAATCTTCAAATGTGTTTATTCCTCAAATCTTCACACACTAAACACCTCACATGTCATCTGCTCTTGATTCGTTTCTCTAAGCAATGATTTTCTTCAAGATTCCTCAATTGTGTGGATTTTCAATCTATACAACTTTGGAACCTAAGACAAAGAATGCTTAGTGAAATTCTTCAAGACTCATCTGGTCAAATTCCTCAAACCTATTCTTTTTTGAAAAACCTTCTGAGAATGCATACGACCTCTCCAAATTCCTCGCAACTATACTCTGTTCACAGGTACACATGTTCGCTGCTGAATCACTAGGTTCTCATTAACTTAACTGATTTGCAGCATTCCTCGAAGAAAAGTTGCACACCTCTTCAGAAACTTCAGTTGTTCATATTCCTCAGCTGAAGAAAATGGATGAAGGAAAGAAGCCAAAGAAGGGTGGAAAGAGGCCTGAGGTCAATATTGCTTTCGAGATCCCTGAGGACATGTACAAGGATTATTGCACTCTTGATGAGGCCAAATTTGGCAAGGAGGACAAGAATCAGCGCAAGGTGCGCATACAAAGGATAGAGAGGAGGTGGGCATGAGAATGGAGGGAGTACGGATATGTTACTCCCAAGTATATGAAGAAATTCACACTCAACCCTCCATGCCCAAGACCTCCATTGGCACCTGGCCAATTGGCAGATCCCACCAGCCTCAAGCGCGGTGAGGATTATCCTGATGAATGGGCAAAGCGCCATGCCAAACTAGCCAAACAAGCAAAGGAAGCAATGAGGAAATTTAATGAAGACTCTGCTGCTGCTGCTAACGCTGTTGAGGCCTCTGCTAGCAAGCCCAAGAAGGCGGTGCCCAAGAAGCCTGCGCATAAGCCAAGTGCTTCACCCTCAATGCCCTCACGGCCAAGTTCCTCAGCAATGCCCTCACGGCCAAATTCTTCAAAGCCCTCACGGCCAATCCCTCAATCTGCTCCTCCTTCAAAGTCTTCAGCTCCACCGACAAAGTATTCAGCTACTCCGATCAAATTGTCTGCACCTATGCATCTTTCCATGTGCCAAAGGACTACAGGCATCTCAATTGCCTAAGGAGCTTCTGCGAGTTCCCCTGCTGCACCAAATACCTCAACTGGCCCCTCTCTGCTGAAGAAAAAGGCCACTACTGGACGAGGCCCTCGACCAAGTCCTCACAAGAAGCAGGTCGCCTTTCAAGTGCCCTCTGATGACGATGAGGCTGATGATGAAGAACTTGCTGAAATCATCAGAGACAGGCAGGCCAGGGCCGCTAGAGCCAAAGGCAGCAATGTGCCAATGCTACTGGATCCAACGTTGATCCTCGACTTCATTGACCTATGGCACAAGGACCCAAACATGCCTTTGCCTGAGATGAACCTCACTCCTGGTCAAAGTCATGTTTTGACTGCCTTCATTGAAGAAGAGAAGTGGAAATTTGAAGAAGGCAGAAGACTGAAGAAAGCGCAGTACAAGAAGCAGCACTACCTCAAGGACAATGTCCTCACTCTTACCCCTGATCAACTCATTGCCTTGCAAGCTGAGATCAAGCAACTGAGTGATGAATTCAATCGCTACTATGCTGATTGGAAGGGCGCCAAGGTCCGGTTCGTCAATCCGACAAAGAAATTCACTTCAAGTGTTGTTGCTCCTGTGCACATTGAAGTTACTCTGGCTGAAGCATCTGCTCAGCCTACTGAAGAGCATGCCAGCACCGCTAATGACAATCAAGCTGCTAAAGAAAATGAAAGTACCAGGGCTGATGACTGCATTCCAGCCGCTGAAGAAATTGTCAGGGCATCCATTAGTGGTGCGCCTGAAGAAAGTGAAGAAGTCAGGGCAACTGCATCAGTTGCGCCTAAAGAAACTGAACCAAAGTCATCTGCTCCTCCTACGCCTACACCAACTTCTGATCCTTCCATCTGCATCAGATGCGAAGAAGACCAAGGCTACAGAACGTGCAGCTGTGAACAAAAGCAAGGCATCAACTTCATCAGATTCTTCAGCTCCGAAGAAGATGAAGCCCTTGACAAGCTCCATTGACAATCCAATTGATGTCGTTCCTGTATCATTCATGTCATCAAAGGACCTTGTTCCTTTTGGTGAAGATTATGTGATTCCCAGTGAATCCGATGAAGAGAATCCTTCTGCTGCTTCGTCAGAGCAGTTGGATGAAGAAATTGAAGTGGATGCAATCCCTTCAACCCCAGTTGTCTCCTTGCCTATGCCTCAGTTCACTGCTGAAGAGGCAGGCGTTGAAGAAATGGAAGATGAGGATGTGGACATTGGCTGTACTACACCTGTGCTGAATGATGACTTTTGGGAAAGTCAGCACCCCAACTCTCCAATGTTCACTCCACTTCAAGCAATTCCTCAGTCCCCTGCTGCTACTGAAGTAAAAATGGGATCTGAAGAACCTCATGCAACCCCATCTGTCCATGAAGAAATTGTAAATGAAGAATTGAAGACCTAGGCTGCAGCTGAAGAAGAACCTCGAATTCCTCAGTCTGTGGATCCTGAGATTGTGATTCCTACAGTGGTTATGCAATTGACTGACACTCCTCAGCCCAAGCCAATGGATCCCTTCTCAAAGAAGCAAAAATTCAAGGCTGATGACTTCTTCGGCGAGCATGTGTTCTTCACTGATTTCAACCCTTATGACAATGCTCATCTTAGAAAGAAGCGCTTCTGGACTGCCAGCCAGGCCAATTTCTATTCTTCTCTGCTTTTCAACAAGGACAAAGTCTTCGACCACGAGCATATTCCTCACGTGGACATGGAATCAATGCCTTGCTTCTCTCAAGTCCTCATTATGCTTCATGATGCAGGCTTGCTGAACTTTTGCTTTGACATCATTGATTAGAATGAAGACCTTATTCTTCAGTTCTATGCCACACTACACATCACAGGTGATGCTGATGATATCAACACTTGGGTGTTGGACTGGATGACCGAAAACACTCACTATAAGGCACCGGCCTCTGAATTACTTCATGCCCTGCCAATCAGTCCTCCACCTGAAGGTGCTCATTGTCTGTACCAAGAGCATGAACTCACTACTCATTACATGCAAGTGCTCATGAAGCCTCTAAAGCCTGGTCAAGCCCCAAGGACCAAATTCCTCATGAAGGAATTGTCGTATGTGCCAAGAACCATCTATCGCATTTTGACGAAGACTATGAGTATTATCAAAGGCCACGACTCATCCGATGAGGAAATTATTGGCATGATGAAGAATATGCTATTCAACATCATGCATGGCATCCCTATCAATTATCATGATTTCTTCATGAGGACTCTGGCAAATGTTGCACTTTCACCGTTTGAGCTGAAGCCTTATGCTCCTTGGATTATGAGATTCCTTAGAACAAGGTCTTCACTCAACTATAAAGCTGACTTTTAGAATCACCTCAGCCACTTGCCACCGATTGAAGTCCTCAAGCGGACATATTCCATAGTTGATGAGAAGGGCAAGGCGCCAGCTGTTATCGATGAGGGTATTCGTCCATTGGATGGTTAGTTCCACAAAGCTGCATCTTATTCCACCAATGATGACTCTGCCACTCATGATTCTGCTGCAAATGCATCCAAGCCAAATCCTCAAGCCACTGCTCCTCGTGTGATGATTGACCGTGAGCTGCTTCTTAGTCTTCACCAGAAGGTGGATTGAAACCACAAATGGGTTAAGCATCAGTTTGGCTCTATTGTTCACAACATGACTTCTACACATAATGCAGTGAAGAAAAACCATTACTACCTCCATGAAGTTTTTGATCGCACCTGGGCTATTCTGTCACATCTCTATGGTGAAGAAGATCTAAAGCAAATGGGTTTCAAGGAAGATTTCGACTGGTCTGCTCCTCCGCCAAAGATATGCAAGAAGGTCAAGGTTCCTTCCTTGGTCACCAGTTCATATTCTTCATCACGCGACATGGATGAATTTGAAGACTTGGACGACACTGCGGCAGGCCCTACAATGACTCAAGACCCCGACAACGCTGGCGCTCCTCCATCATCATGATTTTCTTCAGGGTTGTTACTCCTCATTTTCAACCCTTTTGGTCATTCGATGACAAAGGAAAAAAATTGAGTTAGTCTTCAAGCGGGTCTATCTTATATGGGCATTTTTTTTCTAGGTTACAACTCTCGTTCTTTTGATGACTTTGCTGGATCGAGTTGTAATCTTAAACTCTATGGTGGCCTGATACTTTTGCTGAGTTCTTCTGCATGCTTATTCCTTGTTAATGTCAATGTACGCATGCTGAATTACATCAGCCACCATATTTCATCATGCATTTCAAATTCTTCATATTATCTGTCAAATGCGTGTATGAATTACAAGATATAGGGGGAGATCTCCATGATTATAATCTTCAAGTGTGCATTGCTTCAAAAGCAAATTCCTCACTATGCACATCTTCAGGGGGAGTTCTTCTATATCTTGCAATCAAATTCCTCAATATCAGTATTTACACTTCATATCTTTATCCCCATTGAAAACTTAACCTATATTGTCATCAATCACCAAAAAGGGGAGATTGTAAGTGCATCTAGTGCTCCTTAGTGATTTTGGTGTATTGAAGACTTATAGGTTAAGGGACTGATGCGTTTGTGAGTGTACACAGGTCTATAAGTCTATGAGGAGTTTGATATTTACAGAGAAAGTCGACCCCTAAAAATGAAGTTCTTCAACTGAAGACTTTGGATTTCTAAAGACTTCCTGAAGACTTTGAAAGTGAAGAAATTGGTGTGACCTGAAGACTTGGCAATCATTCGAGGAACATGAAGCGTGAAGACTTTTGTTTTCGTAGTTTCATTTTCTCTTTCTTGAGTCATAGGAAACACCGTACTGTTAAAGGGGGTCGAGGAAATACTAAGGAAAAAATTCCATGTGATGCTCAACTCAAAATCCTACACCTACCAATCCCTTCGAGTGAAGCCATTGGAACATGGCAATCAGTTCAGTCATATTGTTCAGTGACAGAGACAAAGTTCTTCTGGTCTCTGAGGAATTTGTTCTGACTGAGGAGTTAGGAATTCGCCAATGCGGATTGCCTACACAGTGAGGAACATGATAGCCCTGAGGAATTTGAGAGTCAAAATTCCGACCGTTGTTGTGCTATGCGCCAGCTGTCCCAACATATCTACCCACCTAACCATCATATCATTGAAGGGCATTTATGTCTTATCATGTCGGGCTGCTCCCTAGGCTATAAATAGCCGCCCCCTACAACCACTAGCTGGTTGGATGCTCCGAGAGAAACTGACACTTGTCATTTGAGAGCATCCCATCCTCCGAGGACTTTGAGCGAAAATCATCAAGTGAGGAAATCCCAAACCCAACACACCTATAAACCCAAAGTGATTGAGCATCACTGAAGAGACTGATCCTACATGGATCCGACGCTTGTTACCTTTGAAGACTGTGCTTCTTCCAGACGGTTAAGCGTCATGGTCTAGAGCATCCAAGAGGAATTGTGGATCGCCGAGTGACCTAGTCTATGAAGGTTTGGAAGTCACTTGAAGACTTACCACGAGTGATTCGGCGAGGTCTGTGTGACCTTAGCTCAAGGAGAATACAGTGAGGACTGTGTGTCCGGGACTGTGTGTCCTCGAGTTTAAATACTCAGCCGCTCCAACCATACGTACAACTGAGACAATAGTTAGAACTGGTCTACCAAATCATTGTCTTCACCGAGCTTACTGGTTATATTTCCTCAACTCTTTCATTTCCTCAATTCTGTTATTGTGTGCTTGTTCATATCTGTTGGAAGACTTTGACTGAAGACTTTCTCAATTTCCCCAGTTCAATTTCTTCAGTCTGGCCGTCTTCATCCTGTGTTATCCTGTGCTTACGCTTTCTGTACTCTGTGCTTGTCTTCATTTCGTCATGATGACTATGCTTGTGTTCTGCTATGTTTACTTTTGAGTACTTATTCCGCTGCAAGTAGTTCTTCATTTAGGAATTTCCTCACCAGCAAATTCCTTAGTGAAGAATTCATAAAAATTGCCTATTCAGCCCCCTCTAGTCGATATAACGCACTTTCACTTCACAATGGAGCGTATCACGTCTACAACATAGCCAAGAAAATGGACTATCCACGTGCATGGAACGCGGAGCTGCATCATCCCTTCTATACCTAGAATCACTCGACCCGATGAGTTGTAATAAAAGCACTTCAGTTTGTTTTCCAAAGACAAGATCTTACAGTATCTTAATGATTGGTTTCCCGTAACCACTTGTGTCCAAATCCCTCAGTGGGTGGCTTAGCCGCGAATCTGATTCGCCTATGTTAAAAACCACTCTGAGTGGAGAGCAATCCTCCCACTCGGGGGCTTAGCTGCGACCCTGTAATCCCTAAGTTAAAAAACACTCCGAGTGGAGAGCAATCCTCCCACTTGGGGGCTTAGCTGTGACCCCGTAATTGTGACTCCCAGATAATTAAGCTACATTAATCCCCGTTAATAGTGCCATGTCAGCATATTACTGTTAATAATCCTCGCTTGATCCAAGTCTTAGATCAAACTCAAATTCAAATTAAAGTCCAACAAATTTGTCAAACATGGAAAATAAAATGTTCAAAGTGTGGGAAATCTTCCATAACTAACTATGGTGGTGAACCAACATTTTTATAAAGTAGTTTAATGCACAAGATTAATGAAACAGTGGCTTTAACAATAAATAAAATGCCTTTTCTAAATTATAAAATAACAAACTATTTTATTTGGGAGTAGAACCTTTCGTGGAAAAGGGTTAAACTAAAACATTAATTTAGGTGTTGGTCTCCTAGTTTTTTAAACTAGGATAATGTGAAAATTAAAATAATATAAATAGAGCAGAAAAGTTAAAAGCAGGAAAAAAGAAAAATAAGGAAACAATAGGACTTCCCCCTCACTGGGCCTCGGCCCAGCTGGACCACTAGCCAGTCCAACCTCCCACCCGGTCAATCGACCTATTCCCACGACCGTGTCGCTACAGGGGCAGGTTGCCTCGGACCACCTCGTCGGTGCCGACGCCGGGAGGGGATAAGGATGCCACGCCCCGACCCCTCGATCCCATTCCCCCACTCGCTCACCACTCCACCTCCACCTCCAGATCCACCTCTCACCAACGCGCCCGTTGCCATCGCTGCTGCACTGCCGTGGCCACCGACCTCCCCGTCGGCCAAGACTTCACCAGGAGCTCCGCCCGCCTCCTCTGCTTCGCCTTCGTGGACCAACTCGGGTGCTACGCCACTACACCGAGGGGATCGAGCCGTTCTTCAACCTCGGTGTCGCCACCGTCCACCGTTCGTTCCACCGCTCCGGTCTGCTTCTGGCCTCGCCGAGCTCGACTACGGCCTCCCTGTGAGCTCCCAGTCCTCCGTGGCCTCTCCCCTCTTTCCCCCGCGTCTCGTAGCTACATTCCCGACGAGCGCCACCACCACCGTCACTCGGCCATCACAGCAGCCCTCACCTCCGCGTCCCCACAGCTTCTGCCGCTGCTCCCATTCGACGTGGCGTTAGACGCGCGATCGATCTCAATCAACCACGCGGAAAATGGTGCCCCGTAGCTCTTTTCCGGATGGCCGTCCGAACACAACCGCCGCAAACCTCGTCGCCGGCCTCAACTCCGGCGACCATTCGGTCCACCTCCGGCACCGTCGAGTAGCGCATGATCCCAGGAACCTAAAGCGCACACCGCAGCTGCCTGCTGCTCGCCCGCATGAGGCCGCGCCGCCGCCGCGCCCGGGGCCCGTCCCTGCCTCGCGCCTCGCCCCGCTCGCCCCTGCTTGTCCTCTCGTGCCACTACCGCCGGTGACCGCAACCCCCCACCCCCCGCGCGCTCCAGGCCATGGCCGCGTCCGCGTCGGAGGTCGCGCACCCGCCCTCCTACTCCGGCCGGCCGCTGATGGCCATGGCCTCGCCCCTCTGCCCCGACGGGCACCGTTACCCGCGCCCTAGCACCCGTTTGCCCGACCCATTGGCCCCTGTGCCTATGACACACGGGGCCCAGCCCCTGGATAAAAAAAGTTTAAATAAAATAATAATAATAATAATATGTATATAATATTAGTGAAATAAATAATATTGATCAATTAATTAGTTTAATTAACTTAATTAACCTGATTAGTTACCTAATTAATTAGTTAATTAGTTAGTAGTCAATGACAGGGTGCCCCCACACCCCTGTTGACCAGTCAAACATTGACTGGTTAACTGGGACCCCATGGACCCACATGTCACCCTCTGGTACACTTATGTGTACATAGATCTGGGTGCACCTAGCATTTACTCATTATTTTCGAATTAAAGTAAATTGCAGAATATCATTAAATCTTCGGAAAATCATAGCAATTAAATCATTAACTCTACATGAAAGTTGCTCAGAACAACGAGACGAATCTGAATACGCCCTCCATTCATCTGCCACACATCCCTAGCATAGCGAACCTGCAAACTTTCCCCTCTGGTTCATTTGTTTGACAGACGTCCGGGACCGGGAAAACTTTCCCGGATGTTTCCCCCTTCGCCAGTAACGCCTAGCACTGCATTAGAACACCCCTAGCGCTGCTTATTGTCTTGTTATGCATATGTTTGAGTCTATTTACTGTTTCTTCCCCCTCTTTTTCTCCGGTAGACCTCAAGATCGCTGCTGATGCCCCTATGATTGACTACGTCGACGACGACCCTCCTTCTTGTTTGAGCAACCAAGCAAGCCCCTCCTTTGATCATCTCGATATTGCCCCATTCTATACTATCATGCTTGCATTAGATTTTGCTACTGTTATTGTTTGCTCCTATTCTGAAGCATAGCCTGCTTTTGTACCTGCTATTGTTACCTACCTGCTTATCCTAAACTGCTTAGTATAGGTTGGTTAGTGATCCATTAGTGACCCCCACTTGTCCTAGTTGCCCCTGCTTCATCTTCAACGACTCGATCAACATGATCGATGACCAGAGCCTGACACCTCACATCACATCACGCCCCTTTAGTTGCTCGACTCTGCAGAGCTACTATCGAGTGTCGAGGGTGATCGCTCATAACGCACTCCTGATGATAATTCTGTAGTGTAGCTATTCGGTCGTTGTCGTGGAATTAACACATCAGATGTCCCTAGTGTCAGGACTTAGTCGCGAGGCCAACGCATCTATGTGGTAGCTTGAGAGGCGTTGAGTGGAATCGAGAGACGCAACACAAGACAAGGGTTTAGACAGCTTCGGGCCCCGGGAAACATCATCCGGTAAAAACCCTACATGCTGTTTGAGGCTAGATCTCATTATCATCACGAGGAAGTCGCTGTAAACCGGCTCTCCTCTGGTTGTGTCTAGCCCTAGAGATTGTTTCTAGCTTGCCTCTCCCTCTTTGGGGAGCCCTGCCCCTCCTTATATAAGTTAGAGGGGCGGGTTACATATGGAGTCCTTTTACGATTAGGACTAGTCTCCCTTCTAATACAAACCGGATACAAGTCCGGGTCTTCCTTGTAAAGTAAATATTCCTCATGCCTTTTCTCTTAAACCGGCCCACCATAGCATGATCCGGCCTTCCATAAACCGCCCGTTGGGCCACCGGGTCTTGTCGCTCCTCTGACCCGCCTGCTGGATTACCAATGAATCGTAAACCGCCATGTCCAAGTGGGTCGTCAGTGAATCGCCAAACTCTAGCCGGGTCATACATCCGGCGGTTTATACCGCGGGGTATATCCCTGACATTAGCTCCCAATTTAATTTGGATTCATCCATGTTAAACTGATCTGCAACAAGAACAAATTTGTCAGGTTGTGCTCCGGTTTAAATATTCTTGTAGACCGGCACTTTCATCATCCTTGAATCCTTGTCATTTCTTCCTTCTAAAAAAAATCTGAGTCAATAGACCAGTTTCATAATTGATTTGCTTGCAGAAGATATATTGTAAACAAAGAATCCATTTGAATTGGCCTTCAATGCTCTGACTTGACAAAAATATTAGTCTCTGAAATATTCAACTGATATCCAACCGTCTTGAAAATGTAAAACATGCCGGTTTATGATTTCCACCATTGTCGGGTTATAAAAACTGATAATTCCGGGTCATGATTGTTGCCAACGCCAGTTCATGATTACTGATGATGTCGGGCTATGATTGTTGCAGACAACGGTTCCATCTGGTTTGCTCAAAACAGAAAGTCTGAGAAATATTTCTTCGATAATATTATAATAGCTGTAGCCCCCAAGTCTTGAGTAGAACAAAGTGATGGCTTAAGTCTTTCTTCAACATAAATACTGCCACTTAAGAAGAAATCCATGTTGTTCATTCCAGTCACTTAGTAAAAACTGAATACTCCATATTATGTAACTCCCAAGTGCCGGGTTGTCATGCTTGCAGCAACCTGGGACTTTTAATTGTCTTATACTCATAAAAACTTCAACTAGTGTAGCCCCCAAGGGCTAGGTCATTATGCAATAATGAGCAGGGACTTTGTAGGTATAATCATGTAGATTTGAGCAATGATGTGTAGCCCCCAAGGGCCGGCTTAGTAAGATAATATTGAGCTGGGACTTGATATATACTTCAATGAAAATAACATCATATGATGTAATCCCCATTATGGGGCTTGAATTCACATCCACAAGGTTAAGAGCCTTGTGCTTTTACCAACTGAGCAGTGGACCCTTCAATATATTGAATAAAAAGATTTGTACCTTGAATTGTTTGACAGGAGCAATGTGTAGCCCCCAAGGGCTGACTCATTATAATATGATGAGTCGGGTCTTCAATAAGATGAACAAAGAATGACTTTGCATTAGCCCCTAAGTGTCATGGTGCATGCTTGCAGCGACATGAGACTTGCATATTTGATGTAATCTCAACTTAAATAATGTAGCCCCCAAGTGCCGGGTTGTAAGCCTGCAGCAACTCGGGACTATTCCTTCAATTGTATAATAAAAATCATATCCATTGATAATATGATATCCATTGTGCTAAAGCGACTTTGAAAACCTTAATCATAATACTGGTTATTGATAACCATAATAGAAATCCAGCCATGTTGGCTATTTGAATAACATACCCAATGATTTATAAGTGCATAATTCCAATGGCGCAATCCAAATATATGCTGGCGACTTATAGTCCAAAGCCAGGCCGGATCAATAAACACCGGATTATAAGTGATTATGTACTGACAACTTGTAGTTGAAAGTCAAGCCGGGTTAATGAACACCGGGTTAATTTGATGACTGATAGTCATGCCGGGTCAATAGACACTGGTTCAACATAAAATTTATCAAAAGAAAAAAATCTTGACAAAGGCAAATAAAACCATGTAGTCAAGGCTTTTTGAGGGCTGCCAGGCCCAAATTCGAGGCTTTTTGTGGGCTGCCAGGCCACTGAGTTGAACCATTTAACAAAGCCTTTTAAGATGGACCTCCAACTAACCAATCACCGTTTTAACTTTGACAAGTGCAGGGTCTCAATGAGAGTAACTGTTAAACGTTCGGAGGGCCGTGCCGGGATGACCTGGATAGGAGTGTCTTACTTGATGAAGGCAGGTTAACCCGGGGTTTTAGGTAAATATACTAGGCTTCCAAGTCGTGGGTCGATACCCAGCTACAAGGGTCCATTCAAACTCCTTGGTATTGGACCAAGGAGCCCCCAAGCAACATGATGAGCTGTGCTCATTGGGTGCCTATGTTTGAGCTGTGCGTAGCAACAAGACTCTCTTTGGCCCCTTGGGTGTGAAGCTCCCAAGCTTTGTTATGGCGTGATAGCCGGATTAATGGACAGAACTCCGCTTTGTAAGCCGAAGCCCCCATGTAACCAATAATATGATAAGCCAATAAGGCGGGATACCCATGTTTGAACCGTGCATCATGGCAACAGTCCTCTTCGGCAACTTTTAATTTTTTGCAAGAGATACATTCTTCTTGAACCGGGATTTTGAACCGGATATCGAAAGCTTCAAAGCTTTGTGGGAGATAGCTTTCCTTTGAGCCGGATTTTAAACCGGAATCCTTCTTTTTAAGCCGGAAATTTTCTGACGGCTTTTAAACTCCAACTTGCAAGAGATTAATCCTTTTTGAACCGGAAATTCTTAAACCGGATTTGAGAGCTTCATAGCTTTGTGGGGGAACAGATCTCCCTTGAACCGGATTGTAAACCGGATATTTGGAGAGCTTCAACGCTTTATGAGAGAGATGTCTCTTAAACCGGATATTTGAACCGGAATCCTTTATGATGATCCGGAACTTCATTGAGCCGGGATTTTGTCATATACTTTTTTGAGCCGGAAATTCTCTAACTGCTTTTAAATTTTCATCAATATAACAGTAGCTTCCGGGACCGGGTTATCTTTCCCTTCAACATCCTTGGGCACTTGAATTTGCTGAAACTGGCAAGACTAGCTGAGTCATATCATCGTAGCCCCCGAGTCTTAAGATGACTCAAGGAGTTGTCTTGAGATTATCCGTACTTGACCATAGCAGAAGGTATATATCATTGGTTTGATAACGCGATGTAAATCCAAAGAAGGTTGAGGTGACTGCGGCGGGTTATAAATGATCCCGTATGAGCCATGTCAGCAACTCGGCCAATGGTTCCTTCCAACTAGCTGTTTGAAATTTAACTTAACTGTAGTGGCAACGATTTGTGCGCATGTCCATTGATCCATCCAGTGCAGTCGGCGGTTGATGATAATTTGCCTCCAATTTGTTGGAAGAAAACCGGCTACCCAAGTAGTGACTTTCTCATACTCAATAAACAGCTCATCCGGATAGGTGCGGCCTGGGTTGATATAGACCAGGCTTCGGGGGCGGCGATTTGTGCACGTCCATTGACAACGGGCAGACGCGATCCCAGCAAGCTGATGTGAACCGGTCCACAAGAGCAGCAACTCGTGTGCGTCTATTCATCATGTGATATGTCCCGAATTATCCCCAGACAGAAATATTATCCATCCATGCTCCATATCCGTGGTATAAACCACATTTGTAGTGAATAATTGTCCTGCATAAACAATATTGCAGGCCAACGCAAAGGTAAAATGTTTTTTGACAAAAATAATATGTGCTAAAATATATTTTAGATGGATATCACCTGATGTGTTTAGGCCGAAAATAATCCTCCATGAAGCCGGTAGATAAACCGACCACGGCGTTTGTTAGCCGGTGCGGACGAGCAAGTTGTCCTCCGCATTTTAAGGCAGTGTGGACGCGTGAACCGGCGGTGCAGGCAGACGGGCGACTTAATATAACCCCGACGACTCAAAGCGGCAAGGGCAGCTCAACGCGGCTCCGGCGGGTTAATGTAGATTAAGCTGCACGGGCGGCGACTTGTGCGCACCTGTTCCATTAGTAAGCGGGCGCAGACGCCGGTGTGTGATGGTGCTAACGTAGGCACCACCTTTGCTGCACATAAAAATATACAGACCAAAGTAATTGTTCCTCGATGAAAACAATAGGTTTAATAAAATATGGATGGATGTCACCTGATGATCTGAACAGTAGATGATCTTTGTGTCATGTCCATTCGACAGATGATCCATACGCAGACTATGGTAGCACTTTTCACGTGTGTCGGGGGGCATGCCGCTAGTGGATGTCCCATGCATGGCTGTTATTCTGTCTTTCTCTTCCTCTTTCTTTTCAATGATGGACAAGGTAACTGCTCCCTTTTTTATGCCTTTTTCCTCTGGTGACTTGACACAGCATAATGTCATGGCATAACAGCCTTATTACGTTGGGCTATTGCCCCTGCAGCTCCCTTGCGTCTCTGTTTGCTGCAGCAGCGGTGGATTCAGACGGCTTGGTAAGACTGACTTAAAGCGGTGTTTAAAAACAAGCTAGCGGTCGCGAGCTTGGAGGCGTCGCGTCTTGGTAGAGTAGAAGTACTCGAAGGCCGCAGGAAACCGGAGGACTTGGGCGCACAGAGGCTTGTAGAGCAGGGCGAGTTGCACGGACGGTGCGTACAGTGGCGCGAGGCGGCGAAAGCAGCTAGGTGGGACAACAAAGGTGGCCCGGGGTGCAACCGGATTGTCGTGTGACGGCGGCGGCGTGAGGCGGCCACCGCGGAGGCACTTTAGAGGAAGCGACGCGGGTCGACAAAGGCAAAGCGATCTCAACAGTGACTTGCAGATGGCTGTGCCAATACTGCTAACAAGGCGGTTTAACAGTGGAGCTCCGGCAGGGGACGATCCGACGCGGCTCAGAGATGACCGCGATAGAGGTGGCGAGGCGAGTGCAGTAGCGGCTCGAAATCCTTGGCTGAAAACAGACTGATGTGGCACCACGGCTGAGGAGCAAAGCCAAGGTGAGGCTCTGGTGTTGACTCGGCATAGCAATGGCCGGTTCACAAACAACGACGGATGCGGCGGTGAACGGCCTAGAGGCGGAGCTGGCTTGAAGGCAATATGAATCCGGGTCGTAGTTGGTTTTGACCAACTCGTTCAATCGTTTGCACACTGGAATCTTGCATTGATGTTTCCGATAGTAGGCAGTGTTTTGAAAACCCAAAAATCTGGTCTGTACTGAATTGGTACTAGCATCGCGTATAGTGTAACAGGAGACAGAAAATTTAATCTTGTGGATCAGCCTTGACCACCACGTGAGGAGCAGTAGCATTATAGTACAAAAATTGCGTAATAGCTGGTGGTCTCCCCGGGACTTGAAGGAGGCGAGGAGGAGTAAGGGAATTTGGCGGATCCGGCTGTAACCTTGGATCAGTTTGTCCATATACGTACCACAGATTAACCCTTTCAATCTCAGATTTGGCGGAGCTGCGGTTTAGACAAATCTCTTCACACCTGACGACTCAAGCAATGGAACCCTTTATCCTCCTGATCTCAAAACTTCACACTGTAAACTTCAAATTTAATCATGATTCTGGTAATCAAACCACCTTTTCTTCATCTGACCAATCGTGAACTTCCCGAAACCCTAAAGAGATCCCTCCAAGAACTCAACACCACCGTGCGCAGGCCCCACGGTGGGCGCCAACTGTCGTGGAATTAACACGTCAGATGTCCTTAGTGTCAGGACTTAGTCGCGAGGCCAACGCATCTATGTGGTAGCTTGAGAGGGGTTGAGTGGAATCGAGAGACGCAACACAAGACAAGGGTTTAGACAGCTTCGGGCCCCGGGAAACATCATCCGGTAAAAACCCTATATGCTGTTTGAGGCTAGATCTCATTATCATCACAAGGAAGTCGCCGTAAACCGGCTCTCCTCTGGTTGTGTCTAGCCCTAGAGATTGTTTCTAGCTTGCCTCTCCCTCTTTGGGGAGCCCTGCCCCTCCTTATATAAGTTAGAGGGGCGGGTTACATATGGAGTCCTTTTATGATTAGGACTAGTCTCCCTTCTAATACAAACCAGATACAAGTCCGGGTCTTCCTTGTAAATTAAATATTCCTCACGCCTTTTCTCTTAAACCGGCCCACCATAGCGTGATCCGGCCTTCCATAAACCGCCCGTTGGGCCACCGGGTCTTGTCGCTCCTCTGACCCGCCTACCGGATTACCAATGAATCGTAAACCGCCATGTCCAAGTGGGTCGTTAGTGAATCGCCAAACTCTAGCCGGGTCATACATCTGGCGGTTTATACCGCGGGGTATATCCCTGACAGTCGTGGTCATCGAGGGTGATTTCCTCTTTCACCATTCCTGATACGGCTCTTTCGTTCAACACCTCAAGTGTGAACCTCGAGGATGGTCCCTCTTACGTTCACCTTGATGATTACATTGAGTGGAATCCACCGGGGGTGATTCCTCGGGTTTTCCCCTTGATGTTTGGACACCGGTTACATTGACTTTACTTGAGGCCTTGGTGAAAGTCGGGCGGGCCCGGAGAGCACACACAAGATAATGACGTGGCATGGCTTAGCATTCAAGGCCCTTGTCGTAAGTCCACGAGACGGGGCGATGGGGTCACTTTCGATCATGAGTCTCTGCTCGTGTCCGCAAGCTAATAATACACTATGGTTTGGATATTTGTTCTGGCCTTTGGCCTTTATGTACCAACCATCACGTGAGAATAGTTATGTGCCTCGACGACGTAGTATCAGCCGAAGCTTTGTCAGACGTCCAGTTCAGCAGTGCGGCATAGCTGGGCCGGCACCATCCTGTAGTGGTGGAGCCTGGACCTGCCCTATACTCAACAATCCGGAGTGCAATGGCAATGGGCCCAGACCCCGGAGTGCTTAGGATGTAGACCGATAGGGACCTCTCTGCTGAGCCTAGGTAGGGCTACGACGTGTTGATTTTTTGAGGTCGGGCATTGACCCAGAGAAGTGTGTCCGGCCAGAGTAATCAAGCATGTTGGAAAACATGGCACACCCCTGGAGGGAAGATTATCTATTAATAGCCGTGTCCATGGTAACGGACGTTCATACTTATATCATGATCTTATACAACTACAAATGGATACTTGAGATATGTGGCTCCGAGATTGCTTTCTCGCAGGGAGTCGAGGAAGGATCTCTGGGCATTAATGTTACAACATGCTTGTTAAATATTAAAATGCCAGTCTTTACTCTTCTACATGCTGCAAGATGCTCGGAGCTGCTTGAAGATGCTAGTCTTCGATAGGCTAGGATTTCCCCCTCTATTCTGGCATTCTGCAGTTCAGTCCACATATACAACCCTTCCACTTGATACCAAAGCATACTTAGTATAGATCTGATGCTTGCGAGTACTTTGGATGAGTACTCACGGTTGCTTTGTTACCCCTTTTCCCCCTTCTTTCTTCTTACTGGTTGTTGCACCCAGATGGTGGATCCGAGGAGCCAGATGCCACCCCAGTCGACTACTACTACCACCCCGAGGGTGCCTGGTGTCTACTACACAACCTTCTTCTTGTAGACGTTGTTGGGCCTGCAAGTGCATAGGTTTGTAGGATAATAGCAAATTTCCCTCATGTGGATGACCTAAGGTTTATCAATCCGTGGGAGGCGTGGGATGAAGATGGTCTCTCTCAAAGAACCCTACAACAAAATAACAAAGAGTCTCTTGTGTCCCCAACACACCCAATACAATGGTAAATTGTATAGGTTCACTAGTTCGGTGAAGAGATGGTGATACAAGTGCAATATGGATGGTAGATAAAGGTATTTGTAATCTGAAATTATAAGGACAGCAAGGTAAGTAATGATAAAAGTGAGCGTAAACGGTATTGCAATGGTAGGAAACAAGGCATAAGGTTCATACTTTCACTAGTGCAAGTTCTATCAACAATAATAACATAGATAGATCATATAACAATCCCTCATGCAACAAAGAGTCACTCCAAAGCCACTAATAGCAGAGAACAAATGAAGAGATTATGGTAGGGTACAAAACCACCTCAAAGTTATCCTTTCTGTTCTATCTATTCAAGAGTTCGTAGTAAAATAACATGAAGCTATTCTTTCTGCTCAATCTATCATAGAGTTCATACTAGAGTAACACCTTCAGACACAAATCAACCAAAACCCTAATGTCACCTAGATACTCCATTGTCACCTCAAGTATCCGTGGGCATGATTATACGATAAGCATCACACAATCTTAGATTCATCTATTCAACCAACACAAAGTACTTCAAAGAGTGCCCCAAAGTTTCTACCGGAGAGTCAAGACGAAAACGTGTGCCAACCCCTATGCATAGGTTCATGGGCGGAACCCGCAAGTCGGTCACCAAAACATACATCAAGTGGCACATGATATCCCATTGTCACCATAGATAAGCACGGCAAGACATACATCAAGTGTTCTCAAACCGTTAAAGACTTAATCTGATAAGATAACTTCAAGAGGAAACTCAATTCATCACAAGAGAGTAGAGGGGGAGAAACATCATAAGATCCAACTATAATAGCAAAGCTCGCGATACATCAAGATCGTGCCATAGAGGGAACACGTGAGAGAACACGAGAGAGAGAGAGATCAAACACATAGCTACTGGTACATACCCTCAGCCCCGAGGGTGAACTACTCCCTCCTCATCATGGATACCGCAGGGATGATGAAGATGGCCATCGGTGATGGGTTCCCCCTAAAGCAGGGTGCCAGAACAGGCTCCCGAGAGGTTTTTGGTGGCTACAGAGGCCTGCGGCGGCGGATCTCCCGATCTATCTTCGTTGTTGATGTTTTTAGGGTACGTGGACTAATATAGGCTAAAGAAGTCGGTCGGGGGGGTGCTCGAGGGTCCCACGAGACAGGGGGCGCGCCTAGTAGGGGGGGGGGCACCCTCGTGGCCTCCTCGAGGATCTTCTGACGTGAACTCCAAGTCTACCGGATCATATTCTTCCCAAAAATCACGCTCCCGAAGGTTTCATTCCGTTTGGACTCCGTCTGATATTCCGTTTCTTCAAAATACTGAAACAGGCAATAAAACAGCAATTTGTGCTGGGCCTCCGGTTAATAGGTTAGTCCCAATAGTAATATAAAAGTGTATAATAAAGCCCATAATCATTCAAAACAGATAATAAAATAGGATGAATGCTTCATAAATTATAGATACGTTGGAGACGTATCAACATCCCCAAGCTTAATTCCTGCTCGTCCTCGAGAAGGTAAATGATGAAAGAAAGAATTTATGAAGTGTGAATGCTAGAGGTGCACAAGTTTAATCAATGATAATTTCAATCACCTTTACTAGCATCATTATATGTCATAATAGTAGTTCATCTCATAAAACTTTTCATGAGAAAGTAACAATCTATTCACATGTTAAAGCATAGACCATAAACTTTCTTGAAAACTAGCGAACTTCATTCTTAGTCATCAAACAATTGCAATTCATCCTATTTTCAGGAAGGGTCTATGTCAGGGCTTTGATTTAGCAAACTTCACATACTCAACTATCATATAGTCTTCTACAATTGCTAACACTCACGCAATACTTGTGGTTATGAGGTTTTAATCAGACACAGAGAAAAATAGGGGCTTACAATGTTGCCTCCAAACGTATTCACCTTTGGGTGATGTCAACAATAATAGTTAATGCTAACGTACATCCAATTGGATATATATATCAGGATCACCCTAACACAAAGTGCTTGCCAAAGGATAAAATGAAAAAAGGAAAGGTGAAGATCACCTTGACTCTTGCATAAAGTAAAAGACATAAAGTAAAAGATAGGCCCTTCGCAGACCGAAGCAGAGGTTGCCATGCGCTTTTAGGGTTGGATACAAAAAATCTTAATGCAAAAGAATTTCACTTTATATTGCCCCTTGTATATGGACCTTTATTATGCAGTCCGTCGCTTTTATTGCTTCCATAACAAGATCGTACAAAGCTTATTTTCTCCGCACTAATAAGTCATGCATATTTAGAGAGCAATTTTTATTGCTTGCACCGATGACAACTTACTTGAAGGATCTTACTCAATCCATAGGTAGATATGGTGGACTCTCATGGCAAAAACTGAGTTTAAGGATATTTGGAAGCACAAGTAGTATCTCTACTTGGTGCAAGTAATTTTAGCTAGCATGAGGGGGAAAGGCAAGCTCAACATGTTTGAATGATCCATGACAATATAGTTTAACTGAGATGTGAGAAAACATAACCCATTACGCTGTCTTCCTTTTCCAACATCAACTCTTTAGCATGTCATACTTAATGAGTGCTCACAATTATAAAAGATGTCCATGATAATATATTTATATGTGAAATCTCTCTTCCTTCAATATTCTTTCATGAATTGTTCAAATGACCAATACAATGCTTGCTAACCTTCAATAAATTTACAACCTCTACTTCTTAGATGTGAAGTCATTACTCCCCAAGGGATAAGCAAATGAGGCATATATAATTTCAGATTTATGGCATTCAACTCATTCAACCATTTACTCATAGGATATAAGTGAAGCACACGAGTAAATGACAAACTACTCCAAAAATATATAAGTGAAGATCAATGAGTAGCTAAATAATTATGCAACTATG
The DNA here is from genome assembly GCF_018294505.1 of Triticum aestivum. NCBI lineage: Eukaryota > Viridiplantae > Streptophyta > Magnoliopsida > Poales > Poaceae > Triticum > Triticum aestivum. Next base: position 151,179,309 of record NC_057798.1, read on the forward strand.
CAAAGACTCTCTCATTTAAGAATTTCAGATCTTGGTATTGTATTCAAACAGCAAGCAAAGCAAAACAAAATGACATTGCAAGGATAGCACAACTCATGTGAAGAAGCAAAAACTTAGGTTCAACCGATACTAACCGATAGTTGTCGAAGAAGAAAGGTGGGATGCCTACCGGGGCATCCCCAAGATTAGATGCTTGAGACTTCTTGAAATATTATATTGGGGTGCCTTGGGAATCCCCAAGCTTGAGCTTTTATGTCTCCTTTATTCCTTTTATACCATGGTTTCTATTTTTATCAAAAGCTTCATCCACACCAAACTCAACAAGAACTCGTGAGATAATTTAGTATAAAACAATGCAAAACCTTATCATTTTGTATTGTAACAAATTACTAAAATTATTATTCAACATTGCATACTAAATGCCTCTGTATATTTAATACTCCTATCCTCAAATAGAATCATTAAACAAGCAAACATATGCAAACAATGCAACCATAACAGCAATCTGCGAAAACAGTATAGTCTGTAAAGAATGCAAGATTTATCATACTTCCCTAACTCCAAAAATTATAATAAAAATATTACGCTGTAGACGATTTATCATAGCTCATTATGAAAAAATATTCAACCTTATATCCTTCTCTGAATTTTCTATGGAATTTTTGCAACAGCGGTAAACTTTCTGTTTTCAAACAGCAACATGTATACTAGCAAAATAAGCATGGTAAAGGCTATCCTTGACATTTTTGTTGAAAATATAGATGCAAAACATTATTCTAAATAATGTCAAGAATATACTAACAAAAGGAAATGACGCTCCAAGCAAAACACATATCATGTGGTGAATAAAAATATAGCTCCAAGTAAAGTTACCGATGAACGAAGACGAAATAGGGGATGCCTTCCGGGGCATCCCCAAGCTTAGTTGCTTGGTTGTCCTTGAATATTACCTTGGGGTGCCTTGAGCATACCCAAGCTTAGGCTCTTGCCACTCTTTATTCCATAGTCCATCGAATCTTCTACCCAAAACTTGAAAACTTGAACCACACAAAACTCAAAACAAAACTCGTAAGCTCCGTTAGTGTAAGAAAATAAATCACCGCTTTAAGGTACTGTAATGAACTCATTATAAATTCATATTGGTGGTAAACCTACTTTATTACAACTTCTCTATGGTTCATACCCTTACATACTAGCCATAGATGCATCAAAATAAGCAAACAACACACGAAAGGCAGAATCTGTCAAAAACAGAACAGTCTGTAGTAATATGTATCAAATGTATACTTCTGGAAATCAAAATATTCTGAAATAAATTGCTGGACCTGAGGAATTTGTCTATTAATCATCTACAAAAATAATCAACTTAAAAGCGCTCTTCTGTAAAAAGTGGCAGCTAATCTCGTGAGCGCTAAAGTTTCTGTTTTTTACAGCAAGATCACAGAGACTTCACCCAAGTCTTCCCAAAGTTTCTACTTGGCACTTTATTGAAACAAAAGCTATAAAACATGATTAGTAAAGTAGCATAATCATGTGAACACACAAAAACAGTAAGGGTAAATATTGGGTTGTCTCCCAACAAGAGCTTTTTTTAATGCGTTTTCTAGCTAGGCATGATGATGACAATGATGCTCACATAAAAGATAAGAATTGAAACATAAAGAGAGCATCATGAAGAATACGACTAGCACATTTAAGTCTAACCCACTTCCTATGCATATGGATTTCATGAGCAAACAACTTATGGGAACAATAATCAACTAGCATAGGAAGGCAAAACAAGCATAGCTTCAAAATTTTCAACACATAGAGATGAAACTTGTTATTATTGCAATTCCTACAAGCATATGTTCCTCCCTCATAATAATTTTCAGTAGCATCATGAATTAATTCAACAAAATAACCAGAACCTAAAGCATTCTTTTCATGATCTACAAGCATAGGAAATTTACTACTCTCCACATAAGCAAAATTCTTCTCATTCGGAATAGTGGGAGTATCATAAGAGACTTGAACACTAAAAATTGTTTCCACATTAAAAGAGTAATGTTTAGAAAAAGGGTAATCATAATCATGACAAGTTTTATAAATATAATCATCACTACTTTTTATAGCATAAGTTTCATCACAATAATCATCATAAGTAGCAACTTTGTCCTCATCATAATCGATTGAAACCTCTTCCAAGATAGTGGAATCATCACTAAATAAAGTTGACACTCTTCCAAATCCACTTTCATATTCATCGCAATAAAATTCAACATCCTCCAAAATAGTGGGATCACTAATTCCTAAAGTTGACACTCTTCCAAACCCACTTTCATCAATATAATCATCATAAATAGGAGGCATGCTTTCATCATAATAAATTTGCTCATGAAAACTTGGGGGACAAAAATATCATCTTCATCAAACATAGCTTCCCCAAGATTGTGGCTTTGCATATCATTAGCATCATGGATATTCGAGGAATTCATACTAACAACATTGCAATCATGCTCATCATTCAAAGATTTAGTGCAAAACATTTTATAGATTTCTTCTTCTAGCACTTGAGCACAATTTTCCTTACCATCATTCTCACGAAAGATATTAAAAAGATGAAGCGTATGAGACGAACTCAACTCCATTTTTTTGTAGTTTTCTTTTATAAACTAAACTAGTGATAAAACAAGAAACAAAAAGATTCGATTGCAAGATCTAAAGATATACCTTCAAGCACTCACCTCCCCGGCAACGGCGCCAGAAAAGAGCTTGGTGTCTACTACACAACCTTCTTCTTGTAGACGTTGTTGGGCCTGCAAGTGCACAGGTTTGTAGGACAATAGAAAATTTCCCTCAAGTGGATGACCTAAGGTTTATCAATCCGTGGGCGGCGTAGCATGAAGATGGTCTCTCTCAAACAACCCTGCAACCAAATAACAAAGAGTCTCTTGTGTCCCCAACACACCCAATATAATGGTAAATTGTATAGGTGCACTAGTTCGGCGAAGAGATGGTGATACAAGTGCAATATAGATGGTAGATAAAGGTATTTGTAATCTGAAATTATAAGGACAGAAAGGTAACTAATGATAAAACTGAGCGTAAATGGTATTGCAATGGTAGGAAACAAGGCCTAAGGTTCATACTTTCACTAGTGCAAGTTCTCCCAACAATAATAACATAGATAGATCATATAACAATCACTCAACATGCAACAAAGAGTCACTCCAAAGCCACTAATAGCGGAGAACAAACGAAGAGATTATGGCAGGGTACGAAACCACCTCAAAGTTATCCTTTCTGTCCTATCTATTCAAGAGTTCGTAGTAAAATAACATGAAGCTATTCTTTCCGCTCAATCTATCATAGAGTTCATACTAGAATAACACCTTAAGACACAAATCAACCAAAGCCCTAATGTCACCTAGATACTCCATTGTCACCTCAAGTATCCGTGGGCATGATTATACGATAAGCATCACACAATATCAGATTCATCTATTCAACCAACACAAAGTACTTCAAAGAGTGCCCCAAAGTTTCTACCGGAGAGTCAAGACGAAAACGTGTCCCAACCCCTATGCATAGGTTCATGGGCGGAACCCGCAAGTTGGTCACCAAAACATACATCAAGTGGCACATGATATCCCATTGTCACCACAGATAAGCACGACAAGACATACATCAAGTGTTCTCAAATCATTAAAGACTCAATCCGATAAGATAACTTCAAGAGGAAACCCAATTCATCACAAGAGAGTAGAGGGGGAGAAACATCATAAGATCCAACTATAATAGCAAAGCTCGCGATACATCAAGATCGTGCCATAGAGGGAACACGAGAGATAACACGAGAGAGAGAGAGATCAAACACATAGCTACTAGTACATACCCTCAGCCCCAAGGGTGAACTACTCCCTCCTCGTCATGGATAGTGCCGGGATGATGAAGATGGCCACCGGTGATGGGTTCCCCCTCCGGCAGGGTGCCAGAATGGGCTCCCGAGAGGTTTTTTGTGGCTACAGAGGCTTGCGGCGGTGGAACTCCCGATCTATCTTCATTGTTGATGTTTTTAGGGTACATGGACTTATATAGGCGAAAGAAGTCGGTCCGGGGTTGCTCAAGGGGCCCACGAGATAGGGGGCGCGCCTAGTAAGGGGGGGGGCTCCCCCCACCCTCGTGGCCTCCTCGAGGATCTTCTAACGTGAACTCCAAGTCTCCCGGATCATATTCTTCCCAAAAATCATGCTCCCGAAGGTTTCATTCCGTTTGGACTCCGTTTGATATTCCTTTTCTTCGAAATACTGAAACAGGCAATAAAACAGCAATATCGGTTGGGCCTCCGGTTAATAGGTTAGTCCCTAAAGTAATATAAAAGTGTATAATAAAGCCCATAATCATTCAAAACAGATAATAAAATAGCATGAATGCTTCATAAATTATAGATACGTTGGAGACATATCAGTTCCTACTACTACATGGAGACCGCCGATGACCAGGAGTAGTTAGGAGGTCCCAGGCAGGAGGCCTTGCCTCTTCGATCGTTGTTGCTTTTGTGTTTGCCTTCTTAAGGCATCCTTGTTTAACTTGTGTTTGTCCTCAGATATTGTTGCTTCTGTTAACTCTTGTGTATCGAGCTTGTATTCAAGCCCTCGAGGCCCCTAGCTTGTATTATAAAGCTTGTGTTATTTTATTTGTGTCTAGAGTTGTGTTGTGATATCTTCCCGTGAGTCACTGATCTTGATCTTACACATTTGCGTGTATGATTAGTGTACGATTGAATCGGGGGCATCACAGTAATCGCCTAAGTTAAAAAACACTCCGAGTGGAGAGAAATCCTCCCACTCGGGGGCTTAGCTGCGACCCCTTAATCACCTAAGTTAAAAAAACACTCCGAGTGGAGAGCAATTCTCCCACTCGGGGGCTTATCTGCGACCCCTTAATCGCCTAAGTTAAAAAACACTCCTAGAGGAGAGCAATCCTCCCACTCGGGGGCTTAGCTGGGACCCCGCAATTGCCAAAGTTAAAAAACATTCCGAGTGGAGAGCAATCCTCCCACTCGGGGGCTTAGCTGCGAAAGTTAAAAAACATTCCTAGTGGAGAGCAATCCCCCACTCGGGGGCTTAGCTGCGACCTCGTAATCGCCTAAGTTAAAAAACACTCCGAGTGGGGAGCAATCCTCCCACTCGGGGGCTTAGCTGCGACCCCCCAATCGCCTAAGTTAAAAAACACTCTGAGTGGAGAGCAATCCTCCCACCCGGGGGCTTAGCTGCGACCCCGTAATCGCCTAAGTTAAAAAACACTACGAGTGGAAAGCAATCCTCCCACTTGGGGGCTTAGCTGTGACCTCGTAATCGCCTAAGTTAAAAAACACTCCGAGTGGAGAGAAATCCTCCCACTCGGGGGCTTAGTTGCGACCTCGTAATAACCTAAGTTAAAAAACAATCCGAGTGGAGAGCAATCCTCCCACTCGGGGGTTTAGCTGCGACCCCGTAATCACCTAAGTTACAAAACACTCCGAGTGGAGAGCAATGCTCCCACTCGGGGGCTTAGCTGCGACCTCGTAATCGCCTAAGTTAAAAAACACTCCGAGTGGAGAGCAATCCTCCCACTCGGGGGCTTAGTTGCAACCCCGTAATCACCTAAGTTAAAAAACACTCCGAGTGGAGAGCAATCCCCCTACTCGAGGGCTTAGCTGCGACCCCGTAATCGCCAAGTCACAAATATGCTCTGAGCTCCGACACAAGTACAATGTTCCGTCCCTATCCGCAAGGACGACGAGGCGTCGACTGAGCACCACCTCTGAGCTACGCCACAAGTACAATGTTCCATCCCTATCCGCAAGGACGATGAGGTGTCGACTGAGTACCACCTCTTAGCTATGCCACAAGTACAGTGTTCCGTCCTTATCCGCAAGGGCGACAAGGCATCGACTGAGCACCACCTCTGAGCTACGCCACAAATACAATGTTCCGTCCCTATCTGCAAGGACGACGAGGTGTCGACTGAACACCACGTTTGAGCTCCATCACAATTACAATGTACTTTCATTTGGCAAGGGGTGAGAAGATCAAGTCCACTCGGAACTGAAGGACAATCAGAAACAGTTTAAAAAACAGAGCAATAGCCACGATATTCAAAGAAATCCAAGTTCGGATAAACCCTGCAAAAGTTCAGAACTCCAGCAGGCATGAGTACTCAGGCATCAAACCTGAAAGAGTTTAACAATTACACGATCACTCAGCATTCCAAGGCAAATAAAGGTGGATCATAATGTTTTTCGGTCACTCATCAGGAGAACGGCTGGTTGGATCACAGAAACTGTCAAGATCAATGCTGTCGGCAATCCGAGTGGCAGCTTCAAGGAAGGTGTCCATGAAGGACTGGAAGGTGTGCTTCTTGGTGTTCGCAAGCTTGAGGGCCGCCCGCTTTTCTTCTCTGGCGTCTTTGCAGTGCACTCAGACCAATGACAGGGCAACATCAGCGCCACAATGAGCAGATGATTTCTTCCATTCTTGCACTCGGCCAGGGATCTGATTCAGTCGAGTCATCAGTGACTCGAGATCTTGTGAAAGTTCCGCCCGAGGCCAGAGTTTAGCGTCAACCCGAGTCATCGCCGCCTTCAGTCGGGCAAGATAAGTAATAGCATTGTCCATGCGTGATTCCAACCACAACAAGTTCATCGCAACATCATCTTTAACAGGACAATTGATGGGGTCAAGACCCGTCTGGACCCGCCCAGTCTCAGCCTCAAAGTCCTGACAAAGTTCTCCACAATCGGAAAAAATGGTGAGTCGACAGTATGACAAGACGTACCAAGCGACGACAACTAATCACTCAAACGATGATACCTTTAAGCTTCAGGACCAGTTTTGCAACAAGTTGTCCCAGATAGGACTCTAGCTCGCCCGTCTTGGCTGTGAGGCTTCCGACTTCATTGGTTAAGTTCTCCTTGTCCTTCTTCAGTTGCTCGATGTCCCGATTGGCCTCAGAGACAGCAGTCTTCAGCTTCGAGTTCTCCTCTTCTAGCTTGTTGACTGAAGCCAGCTTCTTGTCTGCAAGCACTGTCTTCTGTCGTGCCTCCTTTTGAGCAGCAGCAAGATCCTGATCCTTCTTCTCCAGAGCCTCCTTCATTTTCTCTAAAGAAATAACATTCTTCAGACGAGCTTGAAGTTGACAGTTTTCACTATGCACATCTGTTCAAGAGAAGTCACTCGGTTCAAAGAGACTAAAAAGAGAAACATGGTGGACTACGGGTCACAAGGTGGACAGCCGATGATTGGTTACCTCCCATGATAGCCGCTTCATCCTAAGCAGTCTTGAGGTTTTTCTTGGCCAGATCAAGATCAAGACTGAGGCTGATTTGCTTCTTGTTCAGTTCGGAAAGTTGAGCCCCAAGATCACACAACCTTTGCGGTCAGCAAACAAGATGCGACAGTCGGCAAAAACAAAAGACAATCACAGCAAAAGTTACTCTAAGACTACTGCCGAATCAAACATTCAACAGTAGTCTCGAGGAATACACCCAGTGGGTGCACTTAGCGTGCCCCCACTGGTTTGGATCAACACTCAGCATGGTCTACCCAGCATGAGTCAAAAAAAGAGAGTAGATTCTCAGACCCCAGCCGACTGCCAGCAGTCGACCATGGTCTTGGGGACTACACCCAGTGGGTGCACTCTGCGTGCCCCCACTGGTTCGGACAAACACTCGACTCAGCATAAGTCGAGTGGAGTGGAAGACCTATTAAACTCTAAGGCTGGCACACACCAGTGGGTGATTGGATGCGAAACATAGACCCATGATAGTAGATGCACATATGGGCAACGAAGCAACAACGACATTTTTCATGATTCAAAAGTTCAGTCGGGAGTTGACTGACCTTAACGTTGGTTTGCAGAGTGGTGCTGGCATTATAGGCCACCTGACTAGCCTCGTGCATCACCTTCACTTGCTCCATCACACGATTCACCTGGCGAAGAGCCTCCCTGGCGGCACTTAGTGAGTCGTATGGAGTTTGGTACGTAGCAAAGAGTGATGGTGCCAAGGCAGTCGAAGCAGCCACTGGGTCGGACGCATGGAGTTGCACTGGAGTAGCAGGAGTCGGAGTAGTCGACCCTGATGGGCGGGCAGTCGTCAGCGGGCTAGCAAATGTGACGTTGGTCCGAACCGGATCTCCAGATCGCTCGACCACCGTCTCAAGCACTAGCATCGACTGAGGGACCTGAACCTCAGGCGCTTTCCTGCTCGAGCCCTTGCCCCTCCTCCTCCTCTCCCTCAGAGGCACTTCTTCTTCGTCGTCATCTGGTAGCACGACAATGTCTCGCGGAGCTGCAGCAAAAAGAAAACATCAGAAATTCAACTGGCTGATAACTCAATCAACAAAATAAGTTTTAGTCGAGCGAACTTACCAGCTCTGGAGGTGGCTGCATCATCGGTTTCCTCATCTCTTGGGGCCTTATCAACATCCATGTCAGTCACGGCAGGGGTTGGGCTGGAAAAGTGCATGATCCATTCGGTCAGAACAGAAGAATCAGTCGGTAGAAAAAAATACAAAAAGAATACTGACCCAGAAGCAACAGGAATATCCATCTTAATCCTGGATAGAGTCTTCCGAGCTTTTGTAGGAGAAACCTTCGGCTGCTTGGCGACTTTTTCTGTCGGCTCCGGAGTCAAAGTCCGAGTGCGCTTCTGTGACTGGGTGCTTGGGGCCACGTTCTTGCTGCGCCCGCCCACAGGGTCATGGAGCATCTTGGATTGATGTTCCGAACAAGGCGGCGAGTGGACCACCTCTTCGTTGTCTGACTCGTCGCTCTCCTCTTCGTCTTCATTGTCCAGAGATTCCCAATCACCGCTCTCCTCCGCGCTGTCCTCTCCCTCCTGGCCTTACTCCGGAACTTGTTCACCATTGGGCATCGAGTACATCTCACTAAAAACCTACAAGACAAGAAGTCGAGTAAAAGTCAGTCAGATTCAAAGGCAGTTGGAATATGTATCCAAAAACAGTCGGTGGCGGAGGACACACCTTGTCTGGATGATTGTTGTCACCGAAGGGGTTGACTCTCCTGGCTCCTCTGGGGTTGTCCTTGTTGCTCGTAATACTCTTCAACCACAGGGCCACCATCTTGGTTGGTACTTCCTCCGGATGAACCCGAGCGGTGTCATCGACCCCAGAGTACATCCACATAGGGTGGTCACGAGCCTGGAGAGGTTGGATGCATCGACTGAGGAATACCTCCAGCATATCCATGCCAGTGACGCCCTGATTGATCAGTTGGACGACCCTCTAAACTAACATGTTTGTCTCCACGCTCTCAGCAGCAGTCACTTTCAGCGAGGGAGGAGTCTGGACACGATCAAAGGTGAAATGGGGAAGTCCAGTCGACTGGCCTGGAGTTGCAAGGTCCTGGCAGTAGAACCAGGTCGACTGCCAGCCCCTGGCTGACTCGAGAAGAGTCATGGAAGGGAAAGAGCTCCTCTGCCTCTTGTGGATACCCAAACCCCCGCACATCTGAATGACATGAGTTTTCTCGTCACTCGTGTTTGCTTTCTTCACCGACTGAGAGCGGATGGTGAAAATGTGCTTGAAAAGACCCCAGTGCGGTCGACACCCCAGAAAATTCTCGCACATGGACACGAATGCAGCAAGATATGTGATGGTATTGGGAGAAAAGTGATGGAGTTGGGTGCCGAAGAAGTTCAGGAAACCCCTAAAAAAGGGGTGCAGAGGGAGTGAGAAACCCTGGTCGACATGGGTGGCGAGCATAACACACTCACCCAGTCACGACTGCGGCTCCGTCTACCCCTCCGGCAACCGCACAACACCCTTGGCGATTAGCCTGGACTCCACCAACTCATCCAAGTCGTCCTGGCGGAGCGAAGATCGGATCCAATCGCCCTGGATCCAACCCGGCGGCAGCGCCGAGCGCGACGATGACCCACGATTCCGCTTCTTGCCTTTCGCCGCCCCCGTCACCTTCTTCGCGCGTTCCAGTGCCACTGTCTTGTCCTTCACCATGGTGGCGGGGCGGCGGCGTTGAGAGCGGAGGAGCCGGATGCGGTAGAGAAGCGGAGGAGAAGAGGAGAAAATAGACGCGCATAGTGCAGGCGCCTCGACTCCGTCGCCTTATAAAGGCCCACTTCCTAGTGGCTGACGCATGGGCCCAGGCGATCCTGTCAAATCCTGCAACAGTCGCGCGCCGAGTACATGGCGAAAAAGGTGGCGCAGAGATCGAGTCACTCCTGTCTATCCATCCCGTTTACCGCGGCACGCTCCGCCCCGCACGCTTCCACAAAATTTTGAATCCCGTGAGATCCGAGATACGCCGTAACCAATCGCGCCAAAGATCCCGCACTCAGAAACAACACTCGACAGATGAGGTTTAAAATTCACTCGACAACTTTGTGAATCGATCAAGGCGACTGAAGCGAAGCTGAAGTTCTAACATGAGCCTTCCGTCCTGCGTGAATACCTGTGAAGCGCAAGGATTGAAGCGAGATCAACTTCAAGCTTCTTTCCACTTGGACCTTAATCTATTCGGGGGCTAATGATGAGGATACAGACCTGGGGTAAGGTCATAGGCCTAACCTATACGCCCTACCTAAGGTCACTTTCCTAGAAGCAAAGAAGCTCAAGAGACAACAGGGAGTACCCAGTAAAGGCGTCGAGTGCAATCCACTCGACCAATGAACCACTCGGGTACCCCTCTTTCCAGTATTCACACGACCAGTCAACCACTCGACCATGCAAGAAACCACTCGACCTACTGAAGACCAGAAGTTAGTCAGAATAGCAACGGGCAAGCATTCACTCCGTAGTCTTTAAGGTCATTGAAGGCACTTAATGCTGGCATTACCAGTAACGCCCCAATCTTTATGTACATTGAACCCTCTGTAACGGGGGATGGCTAGGGTCCTGGCGAACTCTATATAAGCCAACCCCCCTCCTCTGGCACAAGGGTTCGCACCCCCTGTAACACACACACATTCATACATTCTAGTCGACCGCCTCTGTACACCAAGACGTAGGGCTTTTACCTCCTCCGAGAGGGGCCTGAACTCGTAAACACTTGCGTACAACCTTGCCATTGCTAAGACCTTGACTCTCCATACGTACCCCCTATACTTACTGTCAGACTTAGTACCACGACAGCCAGCTCAATTGAGTACGGGTATCGGTTCCCTTCGGTGAAATTCATGTCTTCATCGGCAAGATCGGCGAGCCGGGCCCTAAGCCGGACATTTGCACCGACATCATCGAGACGGCTCAACATGCACGACCCGCCCGAGTTCAGCTCGCCATGAAACGTGCCTTCGTGGGATTCATCCATGGGGCAGAATTTGAGGAAGGATCCATGTCTGGTGGTGAGACGGCCATCTATTTTGACGGTGAGTCGTCCACGGGCGAGACTACTTCATTGTATCAACTGCAAGATGGCAGGCTTGGGGGCTGTTCCGACGGTGACAGTATTTCGGACCCCTATGAGCTGCTGAATAGGGTCGCAATCTTCATGGCCGGAACACAGCCTGGGCAGAATTCTTCGACAGCGGCAGCAATGGTTTCTGGGTCAGCAACGATGATGGCAGCTAGAGCAGGAGGCCTGTGTGCCCGCCGGCTCAGGTTTTGACTGATTTGCTGGATAATCTGACAGCCTTGTTAACAACACAGGTTAACCCGGTGAATCAAGATCAGCATAAGGCGGAAATTGCAAAACTGCGTGACAGGGTAGCGCAAGCCAAGGAAGACCTGGGGGCAAAGAACGCTAGGATGACTGTAGAGCAAGCCATCTTGGATGCTCAGGCGCAACAGATCCAGGCTAATTCCTTCCGGCTCTCATTGGATCACAAGGCTTCAAATGAAATCATGAGAAGAAGGCACCGGAGTCGTCTGCTGCCGGTTTATGAGGCAAGGAACCTCTTTTGCACGCCTGGAGCGGGGACCAGTAACCAACCAGAGATAAACCAGGTTGAAGCACCTGGGGCTGGAGCGCCGGCTCAACCGCGCACGACGGAGCCACCTCGTCTGAATAATACACCGCCTCAGTGTGTGTCGACACCACCGGGTCATTATTCCAACCCTTTGGATAATATGACCGCTGCCGTCGGATTTCGGGTTCCGGCAGACCCTTGAGGTTCGAACTCTGGGGTGCGCGCGAAGATTTCTCCCCTACCAACTCATGTCTTCGAAGCCTCGCAAGGAATCTGGGCTACACAAAGAACAACACAAGGGACGCAAGGTTTATACTAGTTTAGGCCACCATTGTGGTGTAATACCCTACTCTAGTTTGTGGTGTGGTGGATTGCCTCAGGGGCTGATGATGAACAGTACAAGGGAAGAACAGCCTCGCAAGGGATGTTCTTGTGGTGGTGTTGTCCCTTTGGAGGGGTCGATTCTAGATGCCTCTATGCTATGGTGGCTAGCCCTATATATATAGAGAGAGAGAGAGGCCCTGGTCCTCTTCCCAAATATTGAGCGGGAAGGGCGCCAACAATTGGCCATTTTGAAGGGGAACATCTAGTACACTTATCCTGACTAAAGTTGGTCTTCGACTGCCAAAGACTCTGATGATGACGCCGTCTCGGGCTCCACGATGACCTCCATCCTGCCGCTCTGCTGGTCTTGGTCTTGTTGCACCGAAATGGTAACCTTTGCCTGATGCCTTGGCCTGTGCTTGCTCCCTTTGCACCAAAGGGGAAACAAGGACACTGCACAGGCCGGCGCCCGCCTGGCGCCCGCCTGGCCTTGATCATCATGGCTGGCATCATGGGCACCTCGTGAGGTACCCCTGCCTTGATCTCTCCACCTCCTCACGAGCCTGCCTGACGAGGCTGCTCCTAAGGAAGCTTCCTGTCGTCCGCCCCACGAGGCTTGGCCCCTCATGAGGGTCTTGAGCTTGAGCTGATGAAGGTGGGCCGCACTAGGCCACTGCTTGAGCCACGTCGTAGGCCGCAGGCAGACAAGTCTGGGGACCCCCGTTCCCAGAACACCGAAAGTAGCCCCCGGGCCCAAGGCACGCCCGGACTTGGCTTAGCAGAGAAGCAAAGGGGCAAGTGCGAAGCGCCGTGGGCCCCAATAGCCTGCGGCCTTGGGTGCCGCGTGGCGGTTGATTGGACGCGGGCGCCTCCGCTTCCCCACGACGCCTCGGCAACCGCCCCGACGTGACTAGTCCGTGCATGTAAAACGGGTCATGATTACCTGTGATCATGGAGGCCGATGGTTGGCCTCCTCAGGCTATAAGTACAGAACGGCGCGAGCCCTTCCAGTTCGTCTCTCCTTGCTCCACCTCTTCTTCTTCGCTCCTCATCCAATTCAACGACAATGGCGCCGATCCGCCGGTTCTTGACCGAAGAGAAAGGGAAGGCCCCCCGAGAGGGGCCCGTCCCACTCCCGCTGAAGAAGCGACCGGTCCCCTGCCACCGAGATGAGAGTGCTCGACAGGAGGCGTCGAGGCCTTGGTACGAGCGGCCTCCTCCCGGATATCCATTACCCTTGCACGCCCAGGCCGAGGGCCCTGGGAAGAGGGCGCCGAGCGGCGCCGCCCGCGTCACCGACGTCACCGACGGATCACGACGACCCGCGTCGTCCCCCCTGGAGTCCACGCTGCGAGCTCCTCCGGTGAGCTCGTGCTTCACGCCGGCATGCCTCCGAGCTCTTGGATCCGCCTTCCTGCCTCCTTTGCCTTCGAGATTCCGCCGAGGGGAGCTTTGGCTGCAGCACACCGACTGCCGCACCCCCGCGACCGAAGCGGAGGTCAAGGTTGTCGCCCCTGGCAAGGTCTTCATGACCCGAGGCTGGGGCGAGATCGCCAGGGTCTGCCGAAAATGGAGGGCACCCTCGTGATCCATCTGGAGTACGACGGCGCCTCCCTGATGCTCTTCAAGGTCTTCGACGAGGAAGGACACCGACTGGAGTGCTGCCCCAGAGACAATGGCTAGAGCCCTGGAGCGGCGAGGACCAGGCCTGCCGCCTGCCTTTCCGGTAGCTCCTTTGGTAGCAGCGGGCGTGCCAGAGGGTCCAGCGACTCCCTCGATCTTCTTCTAACTCCGGAGACGAGCGACGACAACTATGAGCCACTGAGCTCATGTCGCGCCCGGAGCAGAGCTGGCGCGCCCGACGGTCGGCGCGGTTGATCTGGATGGGGTTGCCCCCCCCCCCCGTGGCCCACTGTTGATGATGGCGTCTGTTGCTGCGGCTCCTGTAGTTAGGGCTCTTTAGGATTTGCGTCCCTGCAGGGAATCAAGGAAGTACCCCGTGGGGGTATGTAAAGCGTCTGTAACCCCTTTTGATAATATGATCCCTATCATGATGCAGTGTGAGGTGCTTGTCCTGTTCCGGCTTGGTTCCTCCTTTCTAACCTCACGAGGGCCTGGTGCTCTGCGTCGATAGGTCCCAGTCCCCAGGCAAGCTTCAGCCATCGCTGTTATGCTAGGTCACGATGCCGTGGTCAAGGCCAGGAGGTGAGTGGCCCGAGGTCCAGTAAGAGCCCCCGAGGCGCGATGCTCAGGAGGTCCCCCTTGGCGCTCAAGCAGCCGTCACTCGATGAGAAAGGAGTGCAACGTCGCCATTACAGGGCACATTAGGTGCATGGTCGGTGTTGCGTTAGCTAGCAATTCCATAGTGGGCGACTTATCTCAGGAGTTTTGGGGCCATTTCTTGGCGTGGCGCCTGGCCCGTGCGTCTGTAGCTGGGGAGTTGCCTGGTGAGGTCCTTGCGAGCTTCCTCCTTATCCCCCGCACTCCCCTTCATGCTCTATGTCCTCGGGTTTCGGCCCTCGAGCGAGCTCAGCCGTTGCTGGTATGCCAGGTCGCGATGCCGTGGACAAGGCCAGGAGGTGAGGGCTGGAGAGCCAGTAAGAGCCCATGAGTCGCGATGCTCAGGTGCCCCCCTTTAACGCACAAGTGGTTCGTGCGGGAGAGAGAGGAAGAGAGACCGTGGAGGCCTCGCCCGATGCTGTCCCTTAGAGAGACCCTGTAAACTCATCACGAGGAAAACGAGAATTGCCATCACAATTGTCAGCCAGCCATTGGTTGCTCTGGGGGAGTGATAAGGGCACTGAGGGCCTGGTGAGGTGGCACCTTGCGGGGCTGCCGCGGCCAGAGCTCTGCCACTCAGATTTATCGGCGTTGCAGGGGCGGGCCCATGCACAAGCGCCGTGCCAGGCGGAGCAGCTGCACAGGTTGGCGTCAATCGATCGAGCGATTAAGTCAAGCAGGTCAAGCATGGAATAGTAGATTAGCTCAGATGAATGCGAGAGGGATACATGCCACTGGGTCAGGCCCGAGCGGCTTGGGGATAATGCAACCCGAGGGGCGCCCCCAACAAGGTAACCTGAAGACATGAACAAAAGAGGTACACGCCACAGGGATGGACCCACACGGCCTGGGAATGATGCAGCCCTGGGGGTGCCCCTAGCTGAAATGGAACTTGAAAGATGTCACCTGATACCGTTGGAGATGAAGGAATGCTGAAGTAGCGGACGACGCACGGTGAGGAAGCCGGTCCTCACGAGCCCCCAGGGCCCAGAGCCTCGGGAGGCTCCGGGGGCGCAGGCGGCTCCCCGAGGACCATCTCCATTTCTGCCAGGACCGCGCAATGCCTGACCTTCTGAGCCTCCAGAATGCTTCTCAGCAGGCGCTGATGAGCAGCGACTGCGTTCGGCAGGCCGAGAGGCATGCGAACGTAGCTGTGGGGTGGACCCTCGTATCGTCCCATGTGCGACGGCCAGAGACGCTCCTGAGACGCGGTTTGGTTGAGCCCTAGCACGTCGATGCAGACGCGCAGCCCACCATCCTCGCCTAGATGGGGGGCTATGGCAGGTAAGCGGCGGCTGCCGTGCATGACTCTTGACTCCTGCAGCTCCTGAGTGTTTCTCGCGATGAACTCCTCAGGGTTTGGCCCTCCTTGCCTCATACCTTCCTGAGGGAAACGTGCTTTGAAGCACGCCTCCAAGTGGTGCCCGAGCACCTCCCTCGTGACCTTGGCAAAGTCGGTGGCCCTCCAAGGGAGAGCCCCGAGCCTTGCCCGAGGAGGGCGCCGGGCGCGCCTTCCTATGCGACAGAGGGAGGCACCCCTTGAACGGGCGCGGATCCTGATGCGACGCCCCTAGAGGTGCTTGCCTCCTGATGGTTCGGGCCAGGTGATGTCTTCTTCTTCTTAGGGACTGCCTCGAGAAGGCTCCCGCTCATGTGATCTGGGTCTTCGATTGCCGCAGCCTGGAAGGCACGCTCGAGAGAACACACTGCATCCTTCTCCTCACAGAGGACTGTGATGACTCCAGCGCTTCCTGGCATCTTGAGGACATTGTAGCCATGGTGAGTCACTGCCATGAACTTGGCCAGGGCTGGATACCCAAGGATGGCATTGTATGGCAGGCGAAAGTGGGCGACGTCGATGTCAATGAGCTCTGTGTGGTAGTTTTTGCGCTGTCCGAAGGTGACAGGGAGGCGGACCTGCCCTATCGGGGTGGTAGAACCATCAGTGACTCCTGAGAAAGGCTTGGTTGGTTGAAGCTGATCATACGGCACTTGGAGGTTGTTGAATGTCTCGATGGACAGAACGTTGAGACCTGCTCCACCATCGATGAGGGTCCTGGTGACCTGCACATTGCTGATGACTGGGGAACAGAGCATTGGGAGAACCCCAGCCATTGCTGCGCACTTGAGTTGATCCGCTGAACTAAACGTGATGGCGCACATGGACCACCTGAGAGGGCGCGAGGCCTCGGGCTTTGGGAGGACTGCATTCACCTCGCGAGCAAACTGCTTGAAGATGCGCTGAGAGGCCGGGGCTTGAGCTCCGCCCAATATGCAAGCGATTACGCACGGCTCCTGGAAGCTCCCAGCCCCCTCGTCCTGATGCTGGTCTTCGTTCCTCCTTGGCGGTGGTGGTAGAGGAGGGAGGCATGCGTTGCCTTGCGGGTGATCGTCATGAGGCTGATCCCTCCAATCCCCTCGCGACGCTGGTCCTACCAGCGGTCCTCGCGTGGTCGGTCACGCCACCCTTGGTGAGGGCCGCGGTATTCCCTTTGTCCTCCACCTCTTCCTCCTCCTCGGCCATAGCTCCGATCGTTGTGCTCGGGGCGTCAGCCGATACGTTCATCTTGCATAGCTCTGAGCTCTTGGCATTCGTTGGTATTGTGGGTGTGGAGGTTGTGGTACATGCAGTACCGGCTGCCCTTGGATGACTCCGGCTGATCCCTGCCTCGCATGGTGTCTGGCTCAGCTGCGAGCACAACTGCCCCCTTGCGCTTCACGTCCTTGACCTTGGGCTTCTTCTCTTCCGGATCAGCAGCTGGAAGCTCGAGGTGGGAGAGGCGCCCTTCCTCAGCCGTAGCGCACTTGGTCACCAAGTTGAACAGCTCCAGAGATGTGCATAGATCCTCATGGATCGCTAGCTCTTCCTTCATCTTGATGTCACGAACGCCATCAGAGAAGGCTGAAATGATGGCTTCCTCAGTCACCCTGGGGATCTTGAGGCGGGCGTTGTTGAAGTGTTGGATGTACTTTTGCAGGGTCTCTCCTGGCTGTTGCTTGATGCCGCGCAGGTTACTCATGGCCGGGGGCCGATCGCGAGTGCCTTGGAAGTTGGCGATGAAGCGAGTGCACATCTCGTCCCAAGAGGAGATCGTGCTGGGAGGCAGGTTTAGGAGCCAGGTGCGGGCGCCATCCTTGAGTGCCATGGGAAACCAGTTCGCCATGACCTTTTCGTCCCTGTTGGCCGCCTCGATGCCCAGCTCGTAGAGCTGGAGGAACTCCGTGGGGTCGCTAGTGCCGCCGTAGCGAGGAGGCAGATCTGGCTCGAACTTGCCCGGCCAGGCCACGCTACGCAGCTCGGCGGTGAAGGCGCGGCAACCTGCAGTGGCCACAGGGGGCCTTTGGTGACGAAGGGCTTGATCTTGGAGGTCTCCGTGCACTACCGACAGGAGCAGCGCGGGGTCTTGGCGCGCTGCAGCAGGAGCGCGGTCATGGCGTGCTGGCGCAGGGAGCACGCGAGCACCTTCTTGAGGGCGAGGGATCTCTTGGCAGCTCTTTTCTTGCTGCGCGAGCGCTGGACGCGGCGGGTCTCGTCCAGGGGCCGCGCGCCTTGGGGCCAGGGCGCCTTCTTGAGGAGGATGCGGCGGAGGCGCCTCTGGAGCCGCGTTGCCCGCGCAGGACGGAGGGCGATGTAGTGAGAGGGACGGCGTGGGGGAGCCCCCTGCGGCGCTGACGAGCTCGGTGATGCGAGCGAGCCACTCGTCGAAGAGGTCGTCGACGGGGCGGTAGTGCAGGAGCTCACGTGCCAGGAGCAATGCGGCGTGCATGTCTGTGGGAGCGCGACGAGCGTGCGACAATGAGCCTGCTGGAGTCAGCGACGGGGTAGCGGTGCAGCCTTCCTGCCGCACCGAGGGATGCAGCAACGACGCCTGCTGCTCGTTCCCCGCCGGGCCGGTGGCAGCATGGGCGGCAGGCGATGGGGAACGACGGGAAGACCCGCCGACGGGGGCCCTCTGGGCGACATGGGCCGCGAGAGCAGCTCGACGCTCGGCACGGGCTCGGCGAGCGTCAGACATGGATGTGACGGATGATGAAGCGCAAGACAGCGGAAGACACGATTCCGGCGCACCCCTACCTGGCGCGCCAAATGTCGGATTTCGGGTTCCGGCAGACCCTTGAGGTTCGAACTCTGGGGTGCACGCGAAGATCTCTCCCCTACCAACTCACGTCTTCGAAGCCTCGCAAGGAATCTAGGCTACACGAAGAACAACACAACGGACGCAAGGTTTATACTAGTTCGGGCCACCTTTGTGGTGTAATACCCTACTCTAGTTTGTGGTGTGGTGGATTGCCTTAGGGGCTGACGTTGAACAGTACAAGGGAAGAACAGCCTCGCGAGGGATGTTCTTGTGGTGGTGTTGTCCCTTCGGCGGGGTCGATTCCAGATGCCTCTATGCTATGGTCGCTAGCCCTATATGTATAGAGAGAGGCCCTGGTCCTCTTCCCAAATATTGAGTAGGAAGGGCGCCGACAATTGGCCATTTTGAAGGGGAATATCTAGTACACTTATCCTGACTAAAGTTGGTCTTCGACTGCCAAAGACTCTGACGATGACGCTGTCTTGGGCTCCACGGTGACCTCCATCCAGCCGCTCTGCTGGTCTTGGTCTTGTTGCACCGAAATGGTAACCTTTGCCTGATGCCTTGGCCTGTGCTTGCTCCCTTTGCACCAAAGGGGAAACAAGAACACTGCGCAGGCCGGCGCCCGCCTAGCCTCGATCGTCATGGCTGGCGTCACGGGCACCTCGCGAGGTACCCCTGCCTTGAACTCTCCGCCTCCTCGCAATCCTACCTGACGAGGCTGCTCGTAAGGAAGCTTCCTGTCGTCCGCCCTGCGAGGCTTGGCCCCTCATGAGGGTCTTGAGCTTGAGCTGATGAAGGTGGGCCACACTGGGCCACTGCTTGAGCCACGCCGCAGGCCGTAGGCAGGCAAGTCTAGGGACCCCTGTTCCCAGAACGCCGACAGCTGCGGTGACACGATTGGTGGCTCTCTGCTACCTCTTGAGCACTACGTTGGTTTTCCCTTGAAGAGGAAAGGGTGATGCAGCAAAGTAGTGTAAGTATTTCCCTTAGTTTTTGAGAACCAAGGTATCAATCCAGTAGGAGGCTCCTAAAAAGTCACTCGTACCTACACAAACAAACAAGAACCTCACAACCAACGCGATAAAGGGGTTTCAATCCCTTCATGGTAACTTGCGAAAGTGAGATCTGACAGAGATAATAAGATAAGATAAATATTTTTGGTATTTTTATGATATAGATTGGAAAGTAAAGATTGCAAAATAAAGTAGATTGGAAACTTATATGATAAAAGATAGACCCGGGGGCCATAGGTTTCACTAGTGGCTTCTCTTAAGATAGCATAAGTATTATGGTGGGTGAACAAATTACTGTTGAGTAGTTGATAGAAAAGTGCATAATTATGAGATTATCTAGGCATGATCATGTATATAGGCATCATGTCCGCGACAAGTAGACCGACTCCTGCCTACATCTACTACTATTACTCCACACATTGACCGCTATCCAGCATGCATCTAGAGTATTAAGTTCATAAGAACAGAGTAACACATTAGGTAAGATGACATGATGTAGAGGGATAAACTCAAGCAATATGATATAAACCCCATCTTTTTATCCTCGATGGCAACAATACAGTACGTGCCTTGCTTCCCCTGCTGTCACTGGGAAAGGACACCGTAAGATTGAACCCAAAGCTAAGCACTTCTCCCATTGCAAGAAAGATCAATCTTGTAGGCCAAACCAAACTGATAATTCGAAGAGACTTGCAAAGATAACCAATCATACATAAAAGAATTCAGAGGAGATTCAAATATTTCTCAAAGATAAACTTGATCATAAACCCACAATTCATCGGATCTCGACAAACACACCGCAAAAAGAGTTACATCGAATAGATCTCCAAGAAGATCGAGGAGAACCTTGTATTGAGAATTAGAGAGAGAGAAGAAGCCATCTAGCTAATAACTATGGACCCGAAGGTCTGTGGTAAACTACTCACAACTCATTGAAGAGGCCTTGGAGATGATGTAGAGGCCCTCCATGGTCGATTCCCCCTCCGGCGGAGCACCGACGAAGGCTTCAAGATGGGATCTTGGGGATATAGAAGGTTGCGGCGGTGGAATTAGGTTTTCGAGCTGCTCCTGGATGTTCTCGGGGTACGTGGATATATATAGGAGGAAGAAGTAGGTCGGTGGAGCCTCGAGGGGCCCACGAGGGTGGGGGGCGCGCCCACCCACCTAGGGCACGCCAGGCACCCTCGTGGCCACCTCATTTACTTCTTGATGTCCACTCCAAGCCTCCTGGTTTGCATTTGTTCCGAAAAGATTGCTCCCGAAGGTTTCATCCCATTTGGACTCCGTTTGATATTCCTTTTCTTCGAAACACTGAAATAGGCAAAAAAATAGCCATTCGGGCTGGGCCTTCGGTTAGTAGGTTAGTCCCAAAAAATGATATAAAAGTGTAAAGTAAAGCCCATAAACATCCAAAACGGGTAATATAATAGCATAGAGCAATCAAAAATTATAGATACGTTGGAGACGCATCAAGCATCCCCAAGCTTAATTCCTGCTCGTCCTCGAGTAGGTAAATGATAAAAACATAATTTTTGATGTGGAATGCTACCTAGCATATTTCTCAATGTAATTTTCTTTATTGTGGCATGAATGTTCAGATCCAAATGATTCAAAATAAAAGTTCATATTGACATGAAAACAATAATACTTCAAGCATACTAACAAAGCAATCATGTCTTCTCAAAATAACATGGCTAAAGAAAGCTATCAAAACTCCATAGTCCATCAAATCTTTACCCAAAACTTGAAAACTTCACAACACAAAACTCAACAGGAAATCTCATAAGCTCCGTTAGTGCAACAAAGAAAAACCACCACATAAGGTACTGTAATGAACTCATTCTTTATTTATATTTTTGTTAAACCTACTGTATTCCAACTTACTCTATGGTTCATACCCCCCTATACTAGCCATAGACTCATCAAAATAAGCAAACAACACACGAAAAACAGAATCTGTCAAAAACAGAACAGTCTGTAGAAATCTGTAACTTTCGTATACTTATGGAACTCTAAAAATCCTACCAAAATAGGACGTCCTGGAAAATTTGTCTATTGATCTGCTGAAAAAAGAATAAACTGAAAATAGCGTTTCTGTGATTTATTAAAATTATTCTCGTGCGTGCAAAAGTTTCTGTTTTTCAGCAGAATCAAATTAACTATTACCGCAGGTTATCCTATAGGTTCTACTTGGCACAAACACTAATTAAAACATAAAACCACATCTAAACAGACGATAAATGAAATATTTATTACTATACAGAAGCAAAAAGCAAGGAACAAAAATAAAATTGGGTTGCCTCCCAACAAGCGCTATCATTTAACGCCCCTAGCTAATCATAAAAGCGAGAATAGATCTAAGCATTGCCATCTTTGGCATTCAATTCATAAGTGGCTCGCATAATAGATTCATAAGGTAGTTTGATTTTCTTTCTAGGAAAGTGTTCCATTCCTTTCCGTAGTGTAAATTTGAATCTAATATTTCCTTCTTTCATATCAATAATTGCACCAAGAATAATAGGACATGAAAGATTGCAATCTATATCAAGAACGATAAAATCTACGGGCACATAATTACTATTTGCAACAATAAGAACATCATTGATCCTTCCCATAGGTTTCTTAACAGTGGAATCCGCAAGGTGCATGTTTAAAGAGCAATCATCAAAATCACGGAAACCTAGCACATCACATAAAGTTTTTGGAATCGTGGAAACACTAGCACCCAAATCACACAAAGCATAGCATTCATGATATTTAATTTTAATTTTAATTTTTATAGTAGGTTCCCACTCATCATAAAGTTTTCTAGGGATATAAACTTCCAACTCAAGTTTTTCTTCATAAGATTGCATCAAAGCATCAACAATATGTTTGGTAAAAGCTTTATATTGACTATAAGCATGAGGAGAATTCAACACGGATTGCAACAAGGAAATACAATCTACTAAAGAATAATTATCATAATTAAATTCCTTGAAATCCAAGATAGTGGGTTCATTGCTATTTAAAGTTTTGACCTCTCCAATCCCACTCTTCCCAAATTTAGCATCAAGATCTAAAAACTCTGAATCACTGGGGCGCCTTTTAACTAAAGTTGACCCATCTCCAGTCCCATCATTATCAAGATTCATATTGCAAAACAAAGATTTAATAGGGGACACATCAATTAATTTTAGATCTTCATCATTATTTTCATGGAAACTAGAAGAACATGCTTTTACAAAGCAATCTTTCTTAGCACGCATCCTAGCGGTTCTTTCTTTGCACTCATCAATGGAAATTCTCATGGCTTTGAGAGACTCATTGATATCTTGGTTAGGTGGAATAGATCTAAGTTTCAAAGAATCAACATCAAGATAAAGTCTATCAACGTTCCTAGCCAATTCATCAACTTTAAGCAATTTTTCTTCAAGCAAAGCATTGAAATTCTTTTGAGAGATCATAAATTCTTTAACACTATTTTCAAAATCAGAGGGCATATTATTAGAATTTCCGTAAGAGTTGTTGTAGGAATTACCATAATTATTAGAGGAATACTAGGGAACGGCCTAGGATTAAAGTTTCCTCTATAAGCATAGTTACCAAAATTATTCCTACCAACAAAATTCACATCCATAGATTCGCTATTATTCTCAATCAAAGTAGACAAAGGCATATCATTGGGATCAATAGGAGCACTCTTAGTAGCAAACAATTTCATAAGTTCATCCATCTTTCCACCCAAAACATTAATCTCTTCTATCGCATGTACTTTCTTACTAGTAGTTCTTTCGGTGTGCCATTGAGAATAATTAACCGTGATATTATTATCTAGGAGTTTAGTAGCTTCTCCTAAAGTGATTTCCATAAAAGTGCCTCCCGCGGACGAATCTAAAAGATCTCTAGAAGCAAAATTCAATCTGGCATAAAATTTTTGTATGATCATCCATAAATTTAAACTATGTGTAGGGCAATTGCGAATCATTAGTTTCAATGTCTCCCAAGATTGTGCAACATGTTCATGATCCAGTTGCTTAAAATTCATAATATCGTTTCTAAGAGAGATGATCTTAGCGGGAGGAAAATACTTAGAGATAAAAACGTCTTTGCACTTATTCCATGAATCAATACTATTTTTAGGCAAAGACGAAAACCAAGTTTTAGCACGATCTGTAAGTGAAAATGGAAATAACTTCAATTTAACAATATCATTATCCGCGTCTTCCTTATTTTGCATGTCACACAAATCAACAAAATTGTTTAGATGAGTAGCGGCATCTTCACTTGGAAGGCCAGAGAATTGATCTTTCATAACAAGATTCGAGAAAGCAGCATTGATTTCACAAGATTTAGCATCATTAAGAGGAGCAATCGGAGTGCTAAGGAAATCATTATTATTGGTATTGGAAAAGTCACACAATTAGTAATTATCTTGAGCCATCGTGACAAGCGATCCAACACACAAGCACACAAAAAGGCAAGCAAAAGAGAGGGGAGAAATAGGAAAGAGAGGGCGAATAAAACGGTAACGGTGAAGTGGGGGAGAGGAAAACGAGAGGCAAATGGCAAATAACATAATGCGAGGGAGATGAGTTTGTGATGGGTACTTGGTATGTCTTGACTTGAGCGAAGACCTCCCCAGAAACGGTGCCAGAAATCCTTCTTGCTACCTCTTGAGCACTGCGTTGGTTTTCCCTTGAATAGGAAAGGGTGATGCAGCAAAGTAAGGTAAGTATTTCCCTCAGTTTTTGAGAACCAAGGTATCAATCCAGTAGGAGGCTCCTCAAAAGTCCCTCGTACCTAGACAAACAAACAAGAACCTCGCAACCAACATGATAAAGGGGTTGTCAATCCCTTCATGGTAAGTTGTGAAAGTGAGATCTGATAGAGATAATAAGATAAGATAAATATTTTTGGTATTTTTATGATATAGATTGGAAAGTAAAGATTGCCAAATAAAGTAGATTAGATACTTATATGATAAAAGATAGACCCAGGGGGCATATATTTCACTAGTGGCTTCTCTCAAGATAGCATAAGTATTATGGTGGGTGAACAAATAATTGTCGAGCAATTGATAGAAAAGTGCATAGTTATGAGATTATCTAGGCATGATCATGTATATAAGCATAACATCTGCGACAAGTAGACCGACTCCTGCCTGCATCTACTACTATTACTCCACACATCGACCGCTATCTAGCATGCATCTAGAGTATTAAGTTCATCAGAACAGAGTAACGCATTAGGTAAGATGACATGATGTAGAGGGATAAACTCAAGCAATATGATATAAACCCTATCTTTTTATCCTCGATGGCAACAATACAATACGTGCCTTGCTGCCCCTGCTGTCACTAGGAAAGGACACCGCAAGATTGAACCCAAAGCTAAGCACTTCTCCCATTGCAAGAAAGATCAATCTAGTAGGCCAAACCAAACTGATAATTCGAAGAGACTAGCAAAGATAACAAATCATACATAAATGAATTTAGAGGAGATTAAAATATTTCTCAAAGATAAACTTGATCATAAACCCACAATTCATCGGATCTCTACAAACACACCGTAAAAAGAGTTACATCGAATAGATTTCCAAGAAGATCGAGGAGAACTTTGTATTGAGAATCAAAGAGAGAGAGAGAGAGAAGAAGCCATCTAGCTAATAACTATGGACCCGGAGGTCTATGGTAAACTACTCACAACTCATCGGAGAGGCCTTGGAGATGATGTAGAGGCCCTCCATGGTCGATTCCCCCTCTGGTGGAGCGCCGACAAAGGCTCCAAGATGGGATCTCACGGATACAGAAGGTTGCGATGGTGGAATTAGGTTTTCGTGGTGCTCCTGAATGTTCTCAGGGTACGTGGATATATATAGGAGGAAATAGTAGGGCGGTGGAGCCTCGAGGGGCTCACGAGGGTGGGGGGCGTGCCCACCCCCTAGGGTGCTCCGGGCACCCTCGTGGCTGCCTCATTTACTTCTTGACATCCACTCCAAGTCTCTTGGTTTGCATTCGTTCCAAAAAGATCGCTCCCAAAAGTTTCATCCCGTTTGGACTCTGTTTGATATTCCTTTTCTTCGAAACACTGAAATAGGCAAAAAAACAGCAATTCGGGCTGGGCCTCTGGTTAGTAGGTTAGTCCCAAAAATGATATAAAAGTGTGGCCCATAAACATCTAAAATGGGTAATATAATAGCATGGAGGAATCAAAAATTATAGATACGTTGGAGACATATCACTATCCCAGCAGATGGTGATTCTCCAGCTGCAGTTGAGACACGGAGGGCTAGAGAGCTTCTTCAAACAGCATTGGTACAACAGGAGGTATATTCTTATAATCGAGAGAGGATTCATTCGACCCCTCGCCCAAGCCGGAGTTATAGCAGACATATGGACTCACCGGCCATTTCAAGCAATGAACAGCACCATAACCAGCCGCATGGGCATGACCCGGCGCGTGATGGTGCTCATGATTTTGTCGATAAGGACACGACACGTCGAGAAGCTGAGCAGGTGGCTCAGCAGGGAGCTCATCAACATCTTCTGGTTTATCCAACGGCTTCGGTGGAGGCAGGTGTGACCTCTAGAACCACGGGTATACCATGTTTAGTGCCGGCCCTACGGAATGAGCGGCTGCTCAAGGATTTCAAAGGACCTCGTAAGGTGCATAACTACATAGCCGACTTAACCCCTGAGGTGTGGATTGAGAGTTATGAGATGGCCATGGAACTGTTGAAGGTCAGCGATGCTGCGTGCGCCAAATACTTCACCATGATGCTGGATTGGACGGCCCGTACTTGGTTAAAAGGGCTGCCTGCCAATTCCATTGGGTCATGGGATGAGCTAAAAGCCCGGTTTATCCAGAACTTTAAAGATACATGCAAACAGCCCATGTCGATTGTGGATTTGGATGCCTGCGCCCAAGAAGAGCGCGAGTCAACGACCCATTGGGTGCGCCGGGTCAAGGCTATCCTGCACTCATCGGATAACATCAATGCCGGCTCTGCAGTCCTAATGTTAGAGAAGAATTGTCATTTTTTGCCTCTCAAACAGAAGCTAGGGCGGCTCAAGCGCCATGGCAATGATATGGGGGAACTAATGGGGCGGCTCTAATTAAATATGCCGACTCTGATAGTACCAAGGACCCCGAGTCTGATGATGAAAAGCCGGGAAAGGGAAAGTAGAGTGGAAACACTAAGGGTCAGCAGCATAACCCGACGAGTCAGGGGGGCAATGGTAAGCGCAAGGCTGATAGTAACTCAGATTTTATGGCCAATACCAGTACACAGAATAATGGCCAGCGTCGTAAGTGGAAGCCACCTCCTCGGACAGGTGGATCAGGTCTCAATCTTGAGCATCTACTGAATCAGCCCTGCCCAAAGCATGGTATGAAGGAAAGGTCGTCCAGTCACCTTTGGAAAGACTGTCAAATTATGAAGGAGTTCAAAAATTCTGATTTATTCCAGAACAATTATAGGCCGGATGGCGGCTCAGGTTCTGGTGGAGGCGGTTCTCATGGCCCGGGTTACGGTGATGGCGGTTCTAGTTCCGGTTTCCAGGGTCACCAAAACCATCAAGGTAATCAGGGTGGTTACAATCAACAATCCGGCCAGGGGGGTCAGCAGCAGCAGCAGTCTGGATATCAAAGTCATCCGAAGGAGTTGAATAGTGGGCAGTATCACGTATTCTCCACAAGTTTATGCAAGCGGGATCAAAAGCTCCATAAAAGGGTTGTGAACGCTGTTAAGCTAGCAGTTCCCCTTTATTTACGATGGTCTGAGCAACCCATTATGTGGAGTCGAGAGGATCACCCACCCCGGGTTGATAATCCGGGTCACTTGGCTTTAGTGGTGGCGCCTCAAGTTGGTGGATACAAATTCACTAAGGTACTCATGGATAGGGGTAGCAGCATTAATATCCATTATTATGATACTTTCTGTCGCATGGGGTTAACTAATAGAAGTCTTAAGCCGTCCAATACTGTTTTCCATGGAGTGGTGCCTGGTAAGTCGACGTATCCTGTAGGCAAGATCGATATAGAGGTAGCCTTTGGGGATGAACATGATTCCAGGGCCGAGAGGTTGACCTTTGAAGTGGTCAAGATTAGAAGCCCATACCACGCTATATTTGGACGGCCAGCTTATGCCAAATTCATGGCACGACCTTGTTATGTTTATCTGCAGCTCAAGATGCCAGGTTACAAGGGGACCATCACAGTGCATGGAAGCCAGAAAATAGCTTTGGAGTGTGAAGAAGGTGACACTGCTTATGCTGAATCTGTCTGTGCAACAGAGGAATTGAAGTTCTACAAAGACAATGTTGATCTAGCGGATATGACATCTTCGAAAAATCCAACCACAGAGCATGATCCGTATTGAAGTTTAAGTTAGCCGATGACACTAAGCTAATTGACTTTGTTCCTGGCGATTCATCCAAGTAGTTCAGTATCAGTGCTAACCTGGATCCAAAATAGGAAAGCGCGCTCATCGAGTTCATCCGTGAGAACGGGGACATCTTTGCATGTAAACCTTCTAATATGCCAGGTGTACCGAGAGAACTCGCTGAGCACATTCTTAATATTGATTCAAAGTTTAAGCCAGTCAAGCAATTCCTTCGTCACTTCAATGAGGAGAGGCATAAGGCCATTGGTGAAGAAGTGGCCCGGCTCTTGGCGGCTGGGTTCATTGTCAAAGTCTTTCATCCTGAGTGGTTGGCTAATCCGGTGCTGGTGCTTAGGGAGAATGGCACTTGGCGTATGTTTGTGGACTACATGGACTTAAACAAGGCTTGTCCGGCTGATCCTTTTGCTCTCCCTCGTATTGATCAAATCATTGATGCTATGGCGGGTTGTGAGCGTTTGAGTTTTTTGGATGCTTATTCTGGTTATGAAAGTGCAATTATCCCTGGGTGGTTTTGGTAATGAGTAACAACATATAGCTCATTGAACTAATGCTATTTCAAGATGAATATTTCAGGAAAGTTCAATGTTTGGCATGGCATGGATTAGAAATGTTGTCGGATATCGGGTTCCGGCAAAACCCTTAAGGTTCGAACTTTGGGGTGCGCGCGAAGATCTTCCCCCTACCGATCCACGTTCCAACGCCTCGCTGTGAATCTAAGCTACACGATGAAAAACACAAGGGACACAAGGTTTATACTGGTTCGGGCCAACATTGTGGTGTAATACCCTAATCCAGTGTGTGGTGTGGTGGATTGCATCTAGGGCTGATGATGAACAGTACAGGGGAAGAACGGCCTCGCGACGGTGTTCTTGTGGTGGTGTACTTGGAGAGGAATTGCTCCGTCTCTATTGGCTCTGGGTGAGATCCGGATTCCATCCCTCTCTACTGTGGTGGCTATCTCTATATATAGAGGCCCTGGTCCTCTTCCCAAATATTGAGCGGGAAGGGAGCCAACAACGGCCATTTTGAAGGGGAACATCTAGTACAAGTTATCCTGACTAAAGTTGGTCTTCGGCTGCCAAAGGCACTGGCGATGACGCCGTCTTGGGCTCCATGGTGACCTCCGTCCTGCCGCTCTGCTGGTCTTGGTCTCGTTACACAGAAATGGCAACCTTTGCTTGATGCCTTGGTACTCCGCGCCTGCGCTTTCCCCCTTTGCACCAAAGAGGAAACAAGGACACTGCGCAGGCCGGCGCCCGCCTGGTCCCGATCGTCATGGCTTGCGTCATGGGCACCTCGCGAGGTACCCCTGCCTTGATCTCTCCGCCTCCTCGAGAGCCTGCCTGGTGAGGCCGTTCCTGAGGAAGCCTTGCGCCGTCCACCCCGCGAGGCTTTGCTCCTAGCGAGGGTCTTGAGCTTGAGTTGATGAAGATGGGCCGTACCGAGCCACTCCTTGAGCCATGCCGCAGGCCGCAGGCAGGCAACTCTGGGGACCCCCATTCCCAGAACACCGAAAGTAGCCCCCGGGCCCAAGGCGCGCTCGGACTTGGCTTAGCAGCGAAGCAAAAGGGCAAGTGTGGAGCACCACGGGCCACAACAGCCTGCGGCCTTGGTCGCCGCGTGGCAGTTGATTGGACGTGGGCGTCTCCGCTTCCCCACACTACCTCGGCAACTACCCGATTTGACAAGTCCCTGCTGCATGCAAAAAGAGTCATGATTACCTGCAATCGTGGAGGCCGACGGTTGGCCTCCCTTGGGTTATAAATATGGGAGGGCGTAGGCCCCCGCTGCACATCTCCCTTCCCCCGCTTGCTTCTTCTTCCTCACTGCTCCAGTCACCCGCCATGCTCATGGCGCCGACGAAGAGGTTCTCGGCCGCGGAAAAGGGGAAAACTCGTCGGGAAGGGCCTGACTCCCCTCCGCCCAAGCGCAGCCGAGGTTGCCCCCGTAAGCACCCCGCGACTCCTGTGGTGGCTCCTCGTGGTCGTGGCGGTGGTCCCTCGCGCGGCGATGGCCGCCCGGTGGGTGAGGGAAGGCGCATTGTGGCCGCGTGGCCTCCCAGGCCATGCTTCCACTCGGCCGAGGTGCTGCCGGAGTTCGTCGTGTGGTCGGCGGACCCGGCCATTAGCTGGCTCCAGCTTCCCCGCTTCTTCGCCAGCGAACTCCCGGCTGGAGCTCTTGGCGGCCTCTGGCTCCAGGCGGACGGCTGCTGCAGCAGGGCCTCCTGGGTCTCGGTGCAGATCTTCGTCGCTGGGAACGTGGCCTTGGCCCGCAGCTGGCAGACATTTGCCCGCTCCCGTGGCCTGGGCCGGCGGTGCACCCTGCACTTCAAGTTTGACGGCGACGTGACCCTCTATGTGACGGTGTCTGGAGAAGATGACCACTGTGTCGGGTGCTGCCCTGAAGACGATGACGGTAACGAAGTGCTGAGACTTGGCGACGGCCGCCACGAGGACGAAGGTAAGCCTGCTGCCGGCGGCGCTCGCAGCTCGCCAAGCTTCAGCGTCTCCCCCTCTGGTGACAGCTCCTCTAGCGGTGGCACGATCAACCAACGCGCTGCCGTGCTTGCTTGGAGGGTGGTAGCGGGTCATCCCACCGTCGTGCCTCAGTGAAGCGTGAGGAGGAGTCTGATTGAGCTTAGGAGGGCGGTGCGAATCCCCCCTCATGAGCCATCGCCGGGCATGCCGCGTTTATTTTGTTTACCTCCTTTTCCTGCATTAGAGAGAGAAGTATGGAGCCCCGTGGGGGCATGCAGGACTATTGCCCCTAATTATTATGCTATTTCCATTATTCCCATGTCGTGTTGTGGTGTTGTGGCTGCGTGCTTGTGCGTAGGGACAACTTAGCTCGGGGGGCTCGCTACAGTTTTCGCCTCGCGAGGTAGCTGCCTGAGGCCTTGCCGGGCGTCTTGAGGCCTGCAAAAATTACCCAGGAGGATAGCTTTCGAACCTTTGTCGCAAGGGTGATCGGCTTAGGTCCTGTGTTCACGTCGCGATGCCCGTGGGGCATATACCAGGAGGGGTCCCCCTGCTGTGAACTTGAGTGTGGAAGCCTCACGAAATTAGGTAAGAAGGTGCTCACGAGGGCACCCACGCAGCCCCCTCGTGAGGCTTGCGAAAGAGAGGTCGAGTCAGGCGAAAAACAGAGACAAAGAATCACGAGCAGGGGACGACAAACAACACTAGAAGCAACTCCAATAAAGTTTCGAACAAGGGTGAACAAGCCAACTGCGGAAAGCAAATGAAAAGCCGCGTCAGGCACCTAGTCTAGTCTTTGATGTCTTCTCACCAGTGCGGAGCTAAGTGCTGCCACTGGGCGTGGGCGGGAGCCCCCGTGGCCCAAGGGCGGTGCTCCGGATACTCCTGGGCGTGTACAGCCCCAACTCATTATTACGTGAGAGTGTCAGGGGTGGCAAGCTTCACAGGCATTGGCCTTCTTCATAGGCACCGGGCCTTTTCTTGGGGTGACGAGCTTCACAGGCACCGGGCCTTCTTCACAGGCACCGGGCCTTCTTTACAGGCACTGGGCTTTACTTCAAGGGTAGAATCTCTGGAGGTGCTGAATGTTCCACGCGTTCGGGATGGGCACCCCCTCCTGGGTCTCCAAGCATGTGGCGCCAGGTCTGGAAACATGAACAACCTTGAACGGGCCCTCACACATGGGCGAGAGCTTGTGCAGCCCTTCGTTGCAGAGTACCCACCTGAGCACGAGGTCACCTACCTAGAGAGTCCTGGGGCAGATGTTGCGGTAGTGGTACTGCCGCAGCGCCTGCTGGTATCTTGTCGCTCGAAGCGCGGCCTCCCGACGGTGTTCCTCCCCTAGCACGAGATCCATCCCCCGCATGGCGTCCTGCTGCGCTTCATCAAACGCCAGGACCCGCATGGAGCGACACCTGACCTTGTGAGGGAGGACCGCCTCTGCTGCGTAGACGATGAAGAACGGGGTTTCACCGGTCAACTTGGTGGCAGTAGTGCGGATAGACCATAGCACGGACTGGAGCTCGTTGTACCAGCCCCTGCCACAGGCCTCCAGCTTCTTCTTGAAGGTTCTGGTTTTGAAGCCTTTCAGGACCTCTGCGTTGGCGCGTTCAGCCTGGCCATTGCTCCAAGGGTGTGCCACCGAAGCGTAGCATATCTGCGTTCCAAGGTTAGCACAATATGTTTTGAAGAGATTGCTGGTGAACTGTGAACCATTATCAGTGATGATGTGATTAGGCACCCCGAATCGGCTCACGAGGCCCTTGATGAACTTGACCGCGGAGCCAGCTGGGATGGAATGGACAGCCTCCACCCCCGCCCACTTGGTGAACTTGTTAATGGCAACGTAGAGGTAGCGATAGCCCCCTGGCACCCGAGGAAACGGGCCCAAAATGTCCAGCCCCCAGACCGCGAACGACCACGAGAGTGGAATGGTCTGCAAGCCTTGAGCTGGCTGATGAATCTGCTTGGCATGGAATTGGCAGGCTTCACAAGCCTTCACCAGCTCGATTGCATCGTTGAGTGCTGTAGGCCAATAAAACCCGATGCGAAATGCCTTGCCGACGAGGGTCCGTGATGACGAGTGATGCCCACAGTCTCCATCGTGAATGTCTGCCAGCAACTCCTTCCCCTGTTCCCTAGAGATGCAACGCAGGGAAACGCCGTTGGGCCAATCCGGTAGAGCCCTCCATCTTAGATTCAGTAGGCTGTAGCCTGCCGGGCCACGTGTTCCGCACCCACTTCTTTCTCTAGTAGGGTCCCTTGCATCAGGTAATCCTTGAGCTCCACAGTCCAGCATCCTTCCTGAGGCTCCAGCGCCAGGAGCAAGCGTGCTCCTAAGATCGGGCCACAGGCCGGAGCTCCTGAGGCAGGAGGTTGAGGGAGTTCCTCCCGAGGTTGCGTAGTGCTTGATAGTGACGGTGCCGCGAAGGGCTTGAAGAGTCATTCCTCGAAAATGCCAGGCTCTTGAGGCAGCCGCCTTGATGCCCTCTTGGCAATGTCATCAGCCTCCTGATTGGTGCTGCGCGACACATGCTACAGCTCCAGCCCCAGAAACTGCTTTTCCATCTTGCGCACTTCTGCAAGATACACCTCCATGTGCTTGTCCTTGGGCTCGTATACTTTGTTGGAGAAGTTGACGAGGAGTTGTGAGTCACCCTTGATGATGAGGCGCTTCACCCCTAGTGCGGCTGCAGACTTTAAGCCTGCTATGAGGCCCTCATATTCTGCTATGTTGTTGGAAACCTTTTCGCCCTGCTGGAAACAGAGTTGTATGGCATAATAGAGCTTGTCCTGAGTGGGGGATATAAGCACCACGCCGGCCCCTGCGCCATGTCGCGAGAATGCTCCATCGAAGTGCATAACCCAGTCGTTCGGTGCCTCGCTTTCCGGGGAAAGCAACCGATCTTCGCCTGCTTCAAGCCCTGGCGCCTCTGTCCATTCTGCCACGAAATCTGCAAGTGCAGCTCCTTTGACAACTCTGGTCGTGCTGAATTCTAACTGAAATGCTTGCAGCTTGATGTTCCATTCAGCAACTCTTCCAGCTGAGTTGGGACTCCTGAGCACCCTCTCCAATGGGTAGGCTGAGACAACCTTGATGGGGTGGCCTTGGAAGTAGTGCTGCAGCTTCCAACAAGCCACCAATAGCGCGAGCAAGAGCTTTTGGGGCATGGGGTACCGTGCCCTTGCATCCCGCAGCACCGTGCTGACGAAATACACGGGATGCTCGATGAGGGTGGGCACGCCGACGGAGTCTGCACCCTCCGGAGAGTCGAGCGCCTCCTGAGGCGTTTGAGCCCCCGGCTCCTGGCTGCTTGGTGAGGTCCCCTCTGCCCTGGAGGCGTCTCCCTCTTGAGGCTGGCCCCCATCTACCGGGGTCATGGCCCTCGCGAGGCCTTCCTGGTCTTGAGCTGCCGCGGTTGGAGTTGCGGCCGATGCAGCCTTGACCCGACGCTCCTCCCGAACCGCCACCAGAGCTGCGTTGGCGGAGTAGGGTGTGGCGGCGAGGTAGAGCACTAAGGGCTCCTGAGGGCGTGGAGCTACCATCACCGGAGGGCTGGTCAGGTACTTCTTGAGATCTTGGAACGCTTCATCAGCCTCTTGAGTCCATTCGAACGGACCCTTCTTCTTCATCAGCTTGAAGAAGGGCAGGGCACGTTCCCCCAGCTTGGAGATGAAGCGCCCTAACACGGTCACTCGCCCGGTGAGCTTCTGCATTTCTCTGAGGGTTTGTGGCGGACTCATGTCTTCGATTGCCTTGACCTTCTCTGGGTTAGCCTCGATACCCCTGTGGGACACGAGGAAGCCCAGAAGCTTGCCAGAAGGAACACCGAACACGCACTTCTCCGGGTCGAGCCGCAGGTCCACTTCACGAAGGCTCGTGAAGGTTTCTTCTAGGTCCTATATCAGGGTCTTGGCCTCCCAAGACTTCACCACGATATCGTCGACGTAGGCCTCGGTGTTTCTCCCGAGCTGCCGGCCCAAGGCGATATGCATCAGTCGCTGAAAGGTTGCGCCTGCATTGCACAATCCAAACGGAATGCAGGTGTATCAGTACACCCCGCACGGGGTCAAGAAAGCCGTTTTCTCCACATCTTCTACCGCCATCTTGATTTGGTTATAGCCCGAGAAGGCATCCAGGAAGCACAACAGGTCGCACTCAGCGGTGGAGTCGACGATTTGGTCGATGCGGGGGAGCAGGAATGGATCTTGAGGGCAGGCCTTGTTGAGGTTGGTGAAGTCGACGCACATGCGCTCCTTTCCTCCCTTCTTCGGGACAACAATAGGGTTTGCCAGCCATTCCAGATAGCGAACCTCGCGAATGACTCTCGCAACTTCTAGCTTGCGGGTTTCTTGGACGATGAAGGCCTGCTTCTCGGTGGACTGCCGCCTTGCCTTCTGCTTCATGGGGCGCACATTGGGGCACACGTTCAGGTGGTGCTCGATCACCTGCCTTGGGACCCCCGCTAGCTGCTTGGGTTCCCACGCAAACACCTCCTTGTTCGCGTGCAAGAATTTCACTAGGGCCTCCTCTTGCTCAAGGTCGAGATTGGCTCTTATGGTGAAGGTGGCGCCGGAGGGTCCATCCTCAACAACTGGTACCTACTTAGTCTCCGCCTTGTCTTGGGTGAACAGCTGCTTCTTGTTGGTTGGCGCAGCCCCCTTGGCCTTGAGGGTGTCGGGGCTGGTGGATTGTGCCACTTTGGCCACCTTGAAGGCGAGCTTGAGCGCTTGCAGAGCATCCTTTGTATCTCCAGGTACGGTGAGGACGCCGCTGCTCCCGAGCATCTTCATGAGGTTGTAGGCCGGGTGAGTCGCTGCCATGAACTGGACCAAGGCAGGGTAGCCGAGGATGGCGATGTATGGGAGGCTGATGAGGGCAATGTCGAAGTCGACCAGCTCCGTGCGGAAGTTGTCGTGGGTGCCAAAGGTCATCGGGAGTCGGATCTGCCCCAGGGAGCCGGTTGAACTGCCTCCGATGCCCGAGAAGGACTTGCTGGGTCAGAGTCGCTCCAGGGGCACGTGGAGGAAGCTGAAGGCCTCCACCGAGAGCATGTTGAGCCCGGCACCGTCGTGGATGAGGGTCCTGGTGACGGCCACCTGGCAGATGGTGGGAGTGCACAACATTGGGAACGCACCCGAGCAGGCGGTGTTGGCGGGGTGATCGTCCAAGCTGAAGGTCAAGTTGGTCTTGGGTGCCACCCAACCCGGAGGGGCCTCGCAGCGTGTGAGGGCGGCGCCGATCTGGCGGACAAACAGCTTGATGTGGCAGCTCGAGGGTGGTGCTTGCGAGCCGCCCAGGAGAGCTGCGATGACCGGGGGCGCCGGCGCAGCATAATGGGCGAGGAAGAGGTCGTGCAGCTCCTCCCAGGAGGCCACCGAAGTCGTTGGCAGGTGGAGCAGCCACATGCGCGGGACGCCGGTGAGGGCCATGTGAAGCCAGTTAGCCATGACCTTGTCGTCGCCCCCAGCCTTGAGGACGGCCTCCTCATATGCCAGCAGGAAAGCTAGCAGATCCGTTGCACCGTCGTAGTGCGGCGACATCTCTGGCTTGAACTTGTTCGGCCACTGCACCTGTCACAAGGCGGGGGCCAAGGCTCGGAGCCCCCTGGCCCCAGTGCCGATGTCGGCAGCCGGAGTGGGCGGTGCGTTGTCCGCCATGAGGGCAAAGCACGGTGTTGATGGAGAGCGGGTCGACGGAAGGGAGAGCTCCGGCGCACCCCTACCTGGCGCGCCAAATGTCGGATATCGGGTTCCGGAAAACCCTTAAGTTTTGAACTCTGGGGTGCGCGCGAAGATCTTCCCCCTACCGATCCACGTTCCAACGCCTCGCTATCAATCTAAGCTACACGATGAACAATACAAGGGACACAAGGTTTATACTGGTTTGGGCCACCATTGTGGTGTAATACCCTAATCCAGTGTGTGGTGTGGTGGATTGCCTTTGGGGCTGATGATGAACAGTACAGGGGAAGAAGAGCCTCGCGAGCGGTGTTCTTGTGGTGGTGTGCTTGGAGAGGAATTGCTCTGCCTCTGTTGGCTCTAGGTGAGATCCGGATTCCATCCCTCTCTACTGTGTTTGCTATCTCTATATATAGAGGCCCTGGTCCTCTTCCCAAATATTGAGCAGGAAGGGAGCCAACAACGACCATTTTGAAGGGGAACATCTAGTACAAGTTACCCTGACTAAAGTTGGTCTTCGGCTGCCAAAGCACCGGCGATGACGCCGTCTTGGGCTCCACGGTGACCTCCGTCCTTCCGCTCTGCTGGTCTTGGTCTCGTTGCACCGAAATGGTAACCTTTGCTTGATGCCTCGGTACTCCACGCATGCGCTTGCCCCCTTTGCACCAAAGAGGAAACAAGGACACTGCGCAGGCCGGCGCCCGCCTGGTCCCGATCGTCATGGCTTGCGTCATGGGCACCTCGCGAGGTACCCCTGCCTTGATCTCTCTGCATCGTCGCGAGCCTACCTGGTGAGGCCGTTCCTGAGGAAGCCTTGCACCGTCTACCCCGTGAGGCTTGGCTCCTCGCGAGGGTCTTGAGGTTGAGTTGATGAAGATGGGCCATACCGGGCCACTCCTTGAGCCACGCCACAGGCCACAGGCAGGCAAGTCTGGGGACCCCCATTCCCAGAACGCCAACAAATGTGGACCCCTCAAAATTCTAGGGACAAAGGATTGGCTCAAGCTCTAAAAGCTCAAGACTCTACACTTTTCTTTTAGTGATACAAGATCACATTGAGTCTATAGGAAAGCCAATACTATTAAAAGGGGATGAGGTGTTACTTAATGGCTTGCTGGCTCAAAATGCTTAGTGATATGCTCCAAAAGCCCTCAACCACTTTCTCATATCCACATATGTCCCAAACCAAAAGTCAAACTCGGCCCCACCGGTTTGATCTATCCGGCGCCACCGAGTTCTTTGACATAGCCGCTGCCAGAAACCCTAATCAATTCGGTCTCACTGATAGGGATCTTGGTCTCAGCGAGATGGGATTGCAAACTCTCTGTTTCCCTTCGTAACATTTCGGTCTAACCGCGATGAGCGATCGGTCCTACTACCTCTTGAGCACTGCGTTGGTTTTCCCCTTAAGAAGAACGGGTGATGCAGCAAAGTAGCCTAACTTTTTTCCTTAGTTTTTGAGAACCAAGGTATCAATCCAGTAGGAGGCTCCATGCAAGTCCCTCGTACCTACACAAACAAACAAGAACCTCGCAGCCAACGCGATAAAGGGGTTGTCAATCCCTTCACAGCCACTTGCAAAAGTGAGATCTGATAGAGATAATAAGATAAGATAAATATTTTTGGTTATGATATAGATTGAAAAGTAAAGATTGCAAAATAAAGTAGATTGGAAACTTATATGATGGAAAATAGACCCGGAGCCATAGATTTCACTAGTGGCTTCTCTCAAGATAACATAAGTATTAGGGTGGGTGAACAAATTATTGTCGAGCAATTGATAAAAAAGTGCATAGTTATGAGAATATCTAGGCATGATCATGTATATAGGCATCACGTCCATGACAAGTAGACTGACTCCTGCATGCATCTACTACTATTACTCCACACATCGACCGCTATCCAGCATGCATCTAGAGTATTAAGTTCATAAGAACAGAGTAACGCATTAGGCAAGATGACATGATGTAGAGGGATAAACTCAAGCAATATGATATAAACCCCATCTTTTTATCCTCGACGGCAACAATATAATACATGCCTTGATGCCCCTGCTATCACTAGGAAAGGACACTGCAAGAACCCAAAGCTAAGCACTTCTCCCATTGCAAGAAAGATCAATCTAGTAGGCCAAACCAAACTGATAATTCAAACAGGCTTGCAAAGATAACCAATCATACATAATAGAATTCAGTGGAGATTTAAATATTTCTCATAGATAAACTTGATCACAAACCCAGAATTTCGGATCTCGACAAACACACCACAAAAAGAGTTACATCGAATAGATATCCAAGAAGATCAAGGAGAACATTGTATTGAGATCCAAAGAGAGAGAATAAGCCATCTAGCTAATAACTATGGACCCGAAGGTCTGTGGTAAACTACTCACAACTCATCGGAGAGGCGATGGTGTTGATGTAGAATCCCTCCATGATCGATTCCCCCTCCGGCGGAGTACCGAAAAAGGCCCCAAGATGGGATCTCGTGGATACAGAAGGTTGCGGCGGTGGAAATAGGGTTTCCAGGTGCTCCTGGATGTTTTCAGGGTATGCAAGTATATATAGGCGAAGGAGGTCGGTCAGAGGAGCCACGAGGGGCCCATGAGGGTGGGGAGCACGCCCACCCCACTAGGGCGCGCCCTACACCCTCGTGGCCGCCTCGGTTCCTTCTTGACGTCCACTCCAAGTCTCCTGGATTGTGTTTGTTCCAAAAAGATCGCTCCCAAAGGTTTCATTCCGTTTGGACTCCGTTTGATATTCCTTTTCTTCGAAACACTGAAATAGACAAAAAAACTGCAATTTGGGCTGGGCCTCCGGTTAGTAGGTTAGTTCCAAAAATGATATAGAAGTGTAAAGTAAAGCCCATAAACATCCAAAATGGGTAATATAATAACATGGAACAATCAAAAATTATAGATACGTTGGAGACGTATCAGGTCCCATCGAGTTTGCAATGCAAACTCCATGTTTCCCTTTCATAATGTTTCGGTCCCATTGAGATGAGCGAATCGGTCCCACCGAGTTTGCCTGACTAACTCTCTGGTTAGCTTATTACCAAAGTCGGTCCCACCAAGTTTGTGCAATCGGTCTCACAGAGATTACGTTATGCCCTAACCCTAAAGAAATTGGTCCCATTGAGTTGACATGTCAGTCCCACCGAAATGCCTAATAGTCACATTATGAACTAAATCGGTCTGACCGTGTTTTCTGATTCAGTCCCAGCGAGTTTGGTAAATTGTGTGTAATGGTTATATTTTGTGTGGAGGCTATATATACCCCTCCACCCTCTCCTCATTCGTGAGTAAAGCCATCAGAACATGCCTACACTTCCAACATTCATTTTCTGAGAGAGAACCACCTACTCATGTGTTGAAGACAAGATATTCGAATCCTACCATATGAATCTTGATCTCTAGCCTTCCCCAAGTTGCTTTCCACTCAAATCATCTTCCACCAAATCCAATCCTATGAGAGAGAGTTGAGTGTTGGGGAGACTATCATTTGAAGCACAAGAGCAAGGAGTTCATCATTAACACACCATCTATTACCTTTTGGAGAGTGGTGTCTCCTAGATTGGTTAGGTGTCACTTGGGAGCCTCCGTCAAGATTGTGGAGTTGAACCAAGGAGTTTGTAAGGGCAAGGAGATCGCCTACTTCGTGAAGATCTACCCTAGTGAGGCAAGTCCTTTGTGGGTGATGGCCATGTGGGATAGACAAGGTTGCTTCTTCGTGGACCCTTCGTGGGTGGAGCCCTCCGTGGACTCGTGCAACTGTTACCCTTCGTGGGTTGAAGTCTCCATCAACGTGGATGTACGATACCACCACCTATCGGAACCACGCCAAAAATCTCCGTGTCAACATTGCGTTTGCTCCCTCCAAACTCCTCCCTTTACCTTCATATGCAATGATTTACATTCCGCTGCTATACTCTTAGAATTGCATGTGTAGGTTGATTTCCTGACTTGTGCTAAGTTGCTAAAATCTGCCAAGAACTAAAATTGGGAAAAGGCTAGATTTTTATTTGGTCAAGTAGTCTAATCACCCCCCTCTAGACATACTTTTGATCCTACAAGTGGTATCAGAGCTACGGTCTCCATTTGCCTTGATTTCCATAGCTTTTGGTGATCATAGCCTTGGTTTCACAACATAGGAGAGTATGGTGTCTACACTACAAAAAAATACACTTCCGTGATGATACGTGTTTGTCATAGTAGGTCGCGTTTTTTGTCATGCATGTACATCCATGACAAATTTATGACAGAATCAAGATAGTCATACCTGTGCTATCGTAGAAGTGTTTGATGACATTACCAAAATTATCATCACGGAAGTGTCCACTTCCATGAAGATAAATCGCGCGTCACAGAAGTGCTTTCGTCAAGGGTGACCGACACGTGGCATCCACCGTAACGGAACGCCATTAAGCTATCAGGTCGGGTTTTGGATCCGATAACCCGTTAACATCCCTGACCAATGGGGATTTTCCACGTGTAAAATCATCATTGGCTGGAGGAAACACGTGTCGGCTCATCGTTGGGACAGATGTCATCCACTCATTGGACAGAAGGCGCCTATGATACGTCGACACGTGGCACGACCAATCAAGTTTAAATGGGCCGTCCCAACTAAAGGCCCACAAGATTTGGCGGCCCATAATGGGCCGGCCCAGTTAAAGGCCCACGAGATTTTGCGTACTACAATGGGCTGGCCTAGCTAAAGGCCCACAAGATTTCGTGGGCCATAATAGGTCGGCCCAGGTAAAGGCCCACAAGATTTTTGTGTGCCATAATGGGCCGGCCCAGGTAAAGGCCCACAAAATTCTTGCGGATCATAATGGGCCGGCCCAGCTAAAGGCCCCCGAGATTTCGTCGGCATTAATGGGCCGGCCCAGCTGTAGGCCCAGAAGATTTTGAGATAGTAGGCCGGCCCATTAATTGGCTGCCATGTTTTGGGCCAAATGCCGGCCCATAATTGATTTGGTCCATTAATGGCCTGCCATGTTCCGTGCCTAGTAATGGCCCATATAAGATCCGGCCCGTTAAAAGCCTCCAACTTTCTGGGCCAAATCACAGCCCAGATCAGGTCTGGCCCTTTAAGAGGCTTTGGGCTCAATTATGGCCCATATCAGATTCGGCCCGTTGACTGGACGCTATGCTTGTGGGCCCACTTGCTAAAGGCCCATTTAGTAATTCAGCCTGATATTAGTTTCGGCCTGTTAAGGGCCCATTTAACATTTCGGCCCTATATTAATTTCGGCCTGTTAAAAGCCCGTCATATAGTAGGGCCTAACTATGGCCCGGTTTGCATCCGGCCTGCTCGCAGCCGATATCTGATTGGGCCAAACAAGGACCGAGACAACTTTGGCCTGTTAAAAGCCCGTGAATTGATTCTCACAATCATGGGCCGGGGTCCATTCGGGCTGCCACTGGCCCGTGAGCTATTTGGCACGTTTCAGGAATAGCCTACTTCTCAGCCTCCTAAAAGCCATTGAGTTTTCTTGCGAAAAGAGGGCCGGGGGTTACTCGGCCTATTAAAGGCCCGAATCTACTAGGGGGCAGTTTGACGGGGCCCATGATGCGGATCATACATCCTGATTGCATGACGGCCCGATTATGTACCATAATTTTATGGTTTGGCCGGTTTACTGCGAAGACAGGATATATATACAGTAAAATAACTGCAGCATCGTGAATAAGAAAAAACCTAGACTATACAATAAAGAAATTACGGCATATTACATCCACTGGGCATCAAAGTTCGCCACTATGATAATAAAGCACAAGAAGACAGCAAATTACATACACTGGGCATCAAAGATCGCCACTAGTGCAAATAAACACGCCGACAAAATAATATACAAAACCGGCAACACTTCAATAGAGTTCAAGAAAGGTTAGCCCTGCTGGGGAGCTGCTGCGCAAGCAGCTGAGCAAGATGATGAGACTACGCTTGTTCAACACTTATATCTTCCTCACTCTGAAAGATAAACTAGCAGACTGATGACATGTTTTGCACATAAAAGTATCAGTGCTGACAATTCATCACATTTCTTACTGATGAATAAAGTGACAAAGTTTAAATTTGCATTAACACAATATGGTATTGTTCAGGTCAAGACATGGCAAGAATTGACATTGTGAAGGAGTTGGCAGCTTCACGACACCACTAGATTACAGATCAAGAACTCATAAGTATCAATGGTTAGTGTGCTGTCAATTT
Organism: Triticum aestivum; assembly: GCF_018294505.1. Lineage (NCBI taxonomy): Eukaryota > Viridiplantae > Streptophyta > Magnoliopsida > Poales > Poaceae > Triticum > Triticum aestivum. Next base: position 151,221,685 of record NC_057798.1, read on the forward strand.
ATCCCATTTCAGATTGGCAAATAAAGAGGCGGTTTAAATAATAGTAGAATGATATGACATTGTTCATAGTTAAGACATTACAGAATATGACATTGTGCTATAGTGGGTAGGTTCACCACACCACTGGATTACGGATGAAGAACAGAAGCATACATGCAGTGCAAAAGAAGATCACTTGCTCTGTATAGTTTAATTTACATGGTATGGAGAAGGAATTTAGTTGTACAACTGAAAAGTTAAATTGAGAAGGACAAACTTTTGTTTATGAACTACATAATAAACTTTAAACATGCAATTTGATGCAAACACCAAAAATAAACAGCTGTTGCAGTCATGCCTAACCAAATATACACAACAAAGTTTGAAGGCTTGAGAAGGACAAACTTACATTACTGGTGAAGACAGGCTCTATAAAGCCCTTGTCCATGCTGATGGGGGGGCAATTCAAGAAGTTTACCACATAATGTTCTTCATAAGCATTGCCTTTATTCTACATTTTGTTAAGATTAAATATAGATGTGATAATATATGAAAAAATGGAGAATATTTAAGATAAGATGAAGAGTGATGCTACATAACCAAGTAGCTATAAATGTATGTGCAGCGATACAGGCAAAAGGCATAGCCAAGAGCAATGCACAGCTAAACTTCTTCAGTACCAACCTTATGGTAAGAGTAAATATAGATCTGATCTGTAGAAAATGGAGGGCAAAGGAAAATAAGCTGCAAAGTGATGGTACATGAACAACTACCTGTCAATATAAGTACACTGATAAAGGACAACATGTACTTACAAGAACAATGCAGAGCTAAAAAAATCATTGGCATTGGATATATTCTACACTAATGTAACCATTCATACAGATCAGATAATTTGGAGCGAACAATTGATAAGCAAGCTATCATGCATACTGCTGTCACATAATGAACCAGGTATGTATGCAAGTATAGTGATACAGGACAACAGGTACTAACAAGAGCAAAGCAGCGGGCAGAATATTTGTGATATCCTGTCGTTCTTTTCAAACCGGAATTCTTCTTCGAGTTGTTTTCCTGCAAAAAAGATCTGTAAGGCACATGCGGAAAAGTAGAAGTTCAAATTGTCATGTGATTTCATAGACAATACCTCATCCTGGGAACGAGACCAGTGCATAACAAGGTTTTTCCATTCAATGTCTTCTAAATTTAGCACAGGAGACTTCAGCAGAAATTCGTTTATAGACTTGCCATCAAAGTGTGATTTCCTCATGTAACACCGATACTGCTGCAATGCTTCCTTGAAAAGCACAAGCAAGCTTTGCTCGTCATGACTATCCAGATTGACCCTCACCTAGTTACAACAATGTAATGTAAATCATTGATGTGTTCAATCAGCAGAAAACAGGAAAATAATAACCATGAATAATAGCACTTACACGTTAGTTGGATAGGAATATGTGAAAATGGTGTTTGTCTTCACTATAATCTTCAAATGATGGGAATATATGCATGTAGTCCCTAACAACATTGAAAGCATTGTCTTTTAAACTGGGAATAAATGGAATGGGGTTCCAATCTACAGGAATTGGCCGTCTCTGCAGTTGGGATAGGTCTTCGGCCGGTGGACTTGCTGTACTTTTTGCTGGAGTGGGATTTTTCTGTGGTACGGCTGGTGCTATGGCAAATGAAATCGGTATACCTTTTGCTGGAGTGAAGGCCTGTGTGGTGGGGCTAGTGGTGTGGCCAGTGAATTATGGGTACAGTCTGCTGGAGTCCGTCCTATGTTTTGTGTCACTGGTTGTACAGCCAATATAAGTGGGGCGCTGTCTGATTTCTCCGGCACCACCACGTTTTTCAAGGACTTTGCTGGTGCTCCTTCAGGTTCGGCAATCACCCTCTTCCTTTTTGATGTCTGATGCACAAGAACAGCATTTGAGTGAAAAAACATGGTATGACGACAGATGGAATATGTATTGATAATGGATGGGCATAGCATCTCGAGTTATATGATGAGTAAACTAAGCAGATGGTGGTGCAACAAAGTAGAAGAAATGCAAGACACCATATGAAAGATACGTGCAATCAATAAAACCTTGCCAAATTAGAACAGGCACCTTGATGGGTGAACAGGACATGCCATCTGCCTTTGACTCCTTGAGGTTAGTATAGTCATTAGAATGATATTCTGAACAAGAATCAACAGGTGGGGAGTGTACGAGTTTCATTGCTTCCAAAATGGCACTCAATGCCTTGGTTCCAATTTTGTAAGTCATTGCAGTGTTCCACAATATTCTTCTGATGCGCGGATTCTAATATTCACTGTAATTGCGTATAATATCTGAGAACCATGAAAACATAAATAGTTGTGAGATTATCTTTGTAATGCAGATGATATTCTAATATAGGGGCGCCCCTGTAAACACTTATGTGCTATCACTGGATTCTGATGAGAGAGCTCATGTGTGCTGTAATATCGTGCATGCATTTATATAATCTGGCACAAGTACACAAAAAAATAGGATCCAGAAGTAAGGATAGCTGGCAGATGATAGGTTCATAATATACTATATAGATAGTTTATTGCCAAACCATGATAACAAGAGCACACAGCAACTAGGCAGATCATAGTGTACATAACAGGGGTACACCATAACCACGATATATAAATCGGGAAAGTGGAACTGGCTTGAAAATACGGTGTTGTATTGCCACTAGTAATTGAAAGCCTATCGATCGCGTACAGGCCAGCACTATCGAACATGGTAAAGAAGAGCAAGCAGATTTTGGATAATAAAATGATGGTTGCGCAGTGCCCACACATGATGAACCAGAGCGCATTAAGAATGCAACTTCCAGCTGTCTCTTGACCATTTCAGGCGGTTGGATGAAGATCCTACGTCTCCTAACCCTTCTTCTTCCTCGTCTGTGATTCTTCCCATACAGAACACCGCACGGGCCGCCGGCTGGACCACCGGCCCCCACCGCCTGTGTTCCTCCGCCACCCCCACCCCCCACCCACGTCGAGTTTTCTTCGTTCGGCGGGGCCCCACAACCACCCGAGCCCCTTGGATCGCACCAGCGAACTCCGGCGAGCTCTGAAAAATCGACTGACCCAATTTTGAAATTTATTCTACTATGATTTAACTAGTGTGGAATATAAAAGGGGAAAACCATAAGCATTGGGAGCATAGTGTTGAACGTGCAATGGCGTATCTGGAGGTGCAAACCGGACAAAGGCAACTTCACAACCAAGACAAGAAATCAGAGTAAAGCAGTGTCGATCTATTTTCTTGCTGTGATAAATAAGTTGAGAAGATACGAAAGAGTACCGCCTCTAGTGCGGCACCGTGTATGCATCTGGTGAGAATTTGACGGTGCTGCGTTAGCGATGGCTATCGGCGGCGTGGAAGCAGATCTAGGAGGGTAGACGGTGGCGGCAGGGCGCGGTGGACGATACGGTTGTAGGAGCGGCGCCGGCAAGGTGGACGACGGCGGGGATGAAGCGAGAGGACGGGATGCAAGGATCCCGGTCCGAAGGCGTGGATGAGAGAGGTCGATCTCTTGTAATGGACGACGGCGTCGGGGTATCAGCTCTAGCATGGTGGAGGAGGATGGCGGTGGATGGGGTGGCGGACGGCGGCGGACGGAGGAGGGTGGGGTCGAGAGGGTGTTTTGGCGCCCACGGAGTAGGAATGGGGAAAAGGGAGGTAGAGAGGAAGGGGGGAACCATGTAGTCAGGGCGCGCTTGTCTCAAATGCAAGGAAATTTACAAACTTAGCCCCCGTTTCAAATTTCTACTACGTACATCACAACAACATTAGTCGGTTGGGGATAGGACGGTAATCTCGCATACACCAAATATTTGCCGACGAGAGTTTATTTTTGGCGCCCACCGTGTATGAATATGAATCGGGGAGGGGGTCGATTTCGGCCGAGGGCACACTGTGTTTTGGCGCCCACCATATAGGAATCCGGGTGAGAGGCGGTTACGTCACGTTTGGGTGAAATTACAAACCTACCCCTATTGAAACCTATAGAAATCCAGCAAATAGGCTTTGCGCGGCAGGGATAGACAGTAGTGATTTCCATCTCGCAGATTTTGGTTTCGGGCAGTTACTGCGACTTTCCCCGCTTCGTTCAAATTTTGCGCAATGCACGTTTATCATGCCAACTCAATTCGAATCCCGTTTGTATTCTACTACTTTTTTTCGGGCGGGATCCATTTTCAATTGGAATGACATTCTATATACATCATTTTTTTACATATATACTTTCAAAAGCACAACACCATTTGTACATAAATATGGTTTACAAATGGCATGATCTCAGATTCATAAGGTTGTATCCATCAATTTGGATTTTCAAATATTTGAAACCACTTTATGTTGAAATCCAATGTATGCATTCCTCGCTAACTGTCTTCAATTAATGTGTGTTTCATGCGGGATTTTTTTTAACTTCTCAAACATGTATAATGTGTTTCACACACGCAACATATAGTGTAATCCCGTTTAGACACTAATTGCATATAAACCATGCATTGTTTGTAATTGAAGAATCTATGGATCACCAATATTAATAAACTATATAATATTACACGTGTGCCCAAATTCAAATGAATATGCATGTTTGATACACCAATTTGCATTATGATATTATCGATGTCGTGATCTCTAGTTTAAATATTTGAATCCCCTTTAATCCAGATATTCGTCTCATATAGCTATCACTCATGCTTATATAGGACTATCTCTCTGGACCTATACGCGTTCATCGTCTCTCAGGCATCTCTCGTGCTACCTGTATGTTGATAATGATCTTTTATCTTCGTAACACACTGATGGTACTCTCTCCATCAACCTTCATCACTCTATCTCTCTCAAAGTATATCTCGCTCCCTGCTATGTGTCTCTAGCTATGATTCTCCATGTGGAATCTCTTTCTCTCACACAAACACAAAACTTTGTCTCCCGGGGTCTCATTTCTCTCAACTATTCCCATGTGTGCCACTCACACACCCCTCATACGGAGATGTCTTTCGCTCCTTAGATATGAGAACCTAGGACTCTTCCTCTTCAATATCTCTTTCTCCCACACAAACACAAACTCTGTCTCCCAGGGTCTCATATTTCTCCATTGTTCTCTTGTATGTCGCTCAAACACACCCTCTCTCCCTAGAGATATCTTGCGTTCCCTCATATGTCTCTCTAGCTATCACTCTCGTTGTGAAATATCTTTCTCTCTCGCAGACACAAAACTCCATCTCTCTGGATCTCATTTCTCTCTGATATTTGTTTGTATGTGACTCACATGCACCCTCTCTCTATCTCTCTCACACCCACACACATAACCCAGCCTTTTGATCCACTCGACTCCTATCTCTAGCGCACACTAGCTAGGATCTTTATCTTTCTATTTATCTGTTTCTCCATCAACCTTCTTTCTCGCCCTCACTCTTGATTCCTATCACGCACACTACATATGTTTCTCTCTACATGCATGCAGTCAAGTGCCCTCTCACACACATATATAACTTCACCCTTTGAACCACCCGACGGTCATCTCCGACACCCAAACTAACGGATGTCTCTCTAGCTAGCATCTCCATCTCTGTATCTATCTGTAGTTTCTCCGTCAACATTTCTTTCTCGCACGGAGTCTTGCTTCCTATCACCCACACTATATATGTCTATCCATACATATGCATTTATAGGTTGATCTCTTTTGCACAATCGTTGCGCCTCACCCCCTCTGCTCGCCATAGATGCATGCTCCAGCCCACGCCACTATCTCTTAAAGACAAAAACACATGCTCAATTGTCGGGCCTTCTTCCCTGCATTCTCACATGCATGCATATTGTCATACCGATCCGTCTCTCCCATGTCGTTGATCTTAGGACTTATGTCTTCTTTCTTTTATCTCAATCATGCACGCGCGCGCACACACACATCCACATATACATGTATACCTCTCACACATGCACGTTCAAGGTCTCTATGTGTCCATACGTAGTTAATTACCCTCAATCCTAATGCCACATCAAATCGTTCTCCTCTTTTGTG